>NW_010263867.1:20242-29186 GCF_000690775.1 Eurypyga helias
ACCTGGGCATGTAATTCCTCAGATGGTAGTGAATTCAGCCTGAGAGACGCTCTCTGAAGTTGTGGGATTGCCAGCAGCATGCAAATAGCAGCAGCACTTGCCTGCTGCTTAAACTCTATTTACCGTGCCAAATCTCTGTGCCTCCCCCTGGGGCAATAGAGTTGCTTGCAAGCAGCTCGCAGCATCCATTGCCCTGTCTATTTGCTTTAGGATGTGTCACTGAAGAAAGGGGTTCCCTTCTGTGGGACTGTGGGGATCTTCTGCTCCAGTTACTGGCTCAGGGGGGCTGGGACTTATCTGGCCTGATCCTGCTGTTCACTGACACCATTTGAAGCTATTCACTAGGATGCATCCTGGAAGGATGCTAATGGCATCACTCAGGGTGACTGTTGAAAACCGCAGTGCCTGAAGAGGGGCCGTGGATCTCTGAAGATTCAGATGCTTAGCTGAACAGCAGCATTCTTGCACTCCTGAGCTTTGACATGACTTGTGAAAATTAGGTATGGTGATTAACTATGCTGGCTAGAACGATATTAGTACATGTGAAACACATCACCCATCATTAGGTCTTGTGACAGTTACAAATGCAGGATCGAATTCAGCAATTCTAGAATTCTGCCTTTGCCATCCCTACACAATACTCCTGAACAGTATGATTTCTGCATTTGCAGCAAAAAGCTCCTCAAGACTTCAAGTGGTATGAGATCCAGTACATATATATAAATTCTCAGCATTTTCACCAAGCACGACAGAGCCCTAAGGTAACTGCAAAACTTAGATGCTACAGCACCTTTTGAAAATAACAAGGCAGATCCGCATTGTCAAACCAGTTTAAAAGATTCTATAATGAAACCATTGGACACAAATAGTGACTTTTTAGTTCCATTTTCATTCCTTATCTCCAACTCCTTCACATCATTTTACATCAAAGTGAAAGGACTGGCGAGTACACATGGGCGCAGTTGGGAAGTTGCACAGAATAGCAAATTTCTCTGTGTTTACATTCAGGGGAAGTGCTGGGGAAGCTGTTTTTCCACTGCCCTTCAAAATGCTATCAGTGTACACTGGATGTTACAACATGCATCTCTAGAAACAGGAGAATATGTTAATTATTTATTGCTCTAATACTGCGTGAATCAAGCACTACTATTTTGTACTTTTCCGAGTCCATAGCTATGCTCTCTCAAAGGACTTTTTGCTTGCAGGACTGCAGTAAACAGTAGTGCTCCTTCTGTCCTAGGTTACCGTGTTTATTAACGCCTCAGAAGAGTTTTCAGTGGACGACTCCATCTCTCAATTGTGCTTATCTAGGGCTGCATCTCTTTTAACCTGTAGGGGCATCCCTCAGGCATTTCACTGAGCTGATTTCCCTGTTTCACAGGCCACGGACCAGCTGGAAAATACCGTGCTTCTTGGTTTCCCTTCTGGTCTGGGGAGGTTGGGGCAAGCAGTCTTTCTGGAGTATGAAATAAGGGTGGGAATGGAGCACACACCCAGATACCAGTACTTGGCCATGCTCTTAAATTTCATTTACCTGAAAGAGCTACTTCGATGCCGTTATTTTTTCAAGGAGTACAAATCGAAATGAAAAGCATGTGACTTTTTTCATTTTTCCAAACTGGAAATAAAAATAAGTCCACTTTAAGAAAAGTTTAGTTAACATCTAGTGTGTTTTATTTGGAACAATGGAAAGAGATTTTTTTCAAATGTTGCAGGCAGAGGGGATGAAGTATCGATTTAATTGGTTTGAACTTGGTATTTTGGTCATACTTAATTGAGGTAATACTGGAAGCACTAGGAAGCATGAAAATTATGATCTCTCAATAAACATATCTTCATTTGCAACATCATTTGGCTTGATCAGTATTGATAAAATTCAGATTATCTGAATTCTATATTTTGTGGACACTCCTATTTTTAAAGGAAAACATAATGATTGAATAATTTTAATTTTGCCCAGAAGAATCCTGAAGGTTATACTGCAACTTTTGCCTCTGTGTCCATTTTTGTGCATTTTATTTCTGCTTCTGTTCACCTGTGTTGAAGATCATATGGAAAAGTATTTTCTTGCACTGTGACACTATTTTATACTTATAAAACACTTTGTATTGGAATCTGCATCTATTTTAGAAAACTGCATAAATAAGAATCAGTTTTCATACACTAAATATAGAACTTGAAACTCTGTAATATTAGAAATGATCTGTTCTTTCTGATAGATTGATTTACCAACTATTTCAGATTCTCTAAACTTCATAAGAGAAAGGAATGTCAAATTATGTTCTCCATTATTCACGTAAATGTAATGGAGATATGCATGTAGCTCAGAGAAAATTTCTCTACAGCAAGTCCCTACCTTACTGCTATCAACGCTTGGTTATGTCTGAGAATACTCTGCTGAGGTGATAATACAATATCAATAAAAGGTGATAGGTGCAAATCCCTTACCACAATGACGTCAGAGCAAAATTAACATTGATGTGCGTTATATCTATTTTTGAGCCATTGCTTTACCTGATGAAGACTGATCTGTTTATGATAATGTCTTAGGTAGTATATTATCTTTTCACAGTCTTATTCCATGACCTTAAAAGGAAACTGCACATATTTCTTTTTGAAATACAGAAACAAAGTAGTGTTGGCAACCAGCCTTAATTTCTCTTTACAAATAAATCTAAATGCCGTACACGAACAGTACACAAAAACATAGATTTTGAGCTGTAAATAATCTACTCTGAACTTCAGAGCAAGTTTCAATCTGATGTTCTTGAAGAATAAAAACTCAATCCAAAACTAAAAGTAAAAGAATTCAAATGTGTAGACAATCTCAGTCTAAAGTACTAGATTTTCTTTACTTTTTAGCTGCTTATGCAGGTCTTTTTTGAGCCATACATAAAGGACCCCATATTGCCAAAGCTCCAAACCTTATTAGCAATATGGCAAAACCTATTCAAATATATAATTTTCTATGTATATTATATTAAGTACATCTGTTTCTTAATGTAAACAAAGCATTCTCTTTTTTCCTGAGGAAGTCACATAAATATATGAGGACACAGGCTTACACTCAGTCAACATTCTTGTTTCAGATAGAAAAGAGTGAAGAGTGGTTGACTGAGCTGTAAATTTCTCATGACACAGTATCACATATCAGTGCCACATTTCAGGATAAAAAGTTTAAAACCATCAGAGAGATCAGAATTTTAGTAAAACAAAATATTCAGGAAATACTTATTTTTAGTAAGGGTCCTATGGATTACCTTCTTGCAATATGTCTACACTCTGTTACTTCTTGTGAAGAATTTGGGTGTTTTAGATGTGGGAATTACTGGGAAAAACATAGATTTTTTTTTTTTTCCTCCTTTCTCTCTGATTTAGTAAAAAGAAGTCTCATCATTTCTGTAGACAAGAGAACTAGTTTGGCCCTGAGTTGTGCGAGAGAGCTGGCATGGGCAAAATTCAATGAACATTTTTGCAACAGAGAAATCTAAAAGTGTTCTGATGCATTTGGGAGAATCTGATGCATTTAGAAGGTAATATGAAAAACTCAGCTGTTGTATTTTTTATTTCTCTGTGTTACTCCGTGTCACCTGCCCTGTAATATAACTTTCAACATCCCTTAATGTCATTTATATTGCAAGTTAACCTATGGGAGTTTAAACTCCCATGGCATGTATTTTTTCATTTAGCCACCAGAAGCATATACTGAACTTTCCATGTCAGTAGGAACTCACCTTCATAATATCACACTTCAATTTGCAGCAGCAGTAAAGAGCCTTTCTATTTGTCTTGTCTTGTTAACTCTTAAGATACACAGAACTATGAAGGGCAAAGAAACGACTTGAAAAATAAAGAATGAAATTTTAGTTCCACTGGATATTTGTAGCTAACCTCAAAAGAGAATCCAATTTTTCAGCCAAGCTTTGCATCTCACTGGGATGTTGTGAAATGAGATGAAGGTCAGTTTTCACTTTCAGTGTGCTGGTTACAACAGCATCTTGCACTTAGCTCAAATGTAGGATGAGATGAAAACGATCATTAAACCGAATGATATACCATAGTAAATGGACAGTGCCAAAAAGGCAAGAAGTTACCCGAAGTATGATCCAGTAAAACACAGAGCACTCACAATTAGCTAACTTGAATCTTTCAGATGAAATGATACAAAAAATCTTCCAGTAGACTTCACTCTTCTAATAATACATGTAGAATCGTACCCACTGGCATTTAGTTATACTTCAGCCTCCTTATTTTAACACATTGGTTAAAGGAAGCTGATAAAGAGGATATAGACTGTCTCTACTACAGGAACATAAGAGTGACAGTTCTGGCACACATAGTTACAGTTTGTGATTTGTGTTTCATTTATACACTCAAAAGAAGGGATTTATGCATTTCTTATGACAAACTAAAAATGAATCCATGAATATTTTGTTATTGAAACTTTGCTGATATCTGCAGTGCAGAAAACGTACTCCAGTTCGGGTGCTTCTCTTTGTACTGCACTTACTCTCTGGTCAGCTTTTCATACCAATTAGAAAAGTAAATCCTTCTGTTTCTTTTCTACTTTATCCTGGGAGATTTTCTGTCAGGAAAACCTTTCTGTGGGAGGCATGAGAGATGACTGCTCCAAGCTACGCTGATGGCTAAAAACATATTTTAGCAATACAGAAATCGTCTATTCCAGATATTAATGACAGACATTCTTGTTTTAGCACATTGACTGCACTTGGATAAATCACTTCAAAATTATTAGAGAGTTTTGAGTCCTTTCATAATATTTAGTTTTACTGTCTTCTCCATATAACGTTAATATATTCTTACAGTATCTTTCAAGCTTTCATTGATATAAGTGCATATTATATTTTGTTTGTTCAAATGCAGCTGCCAGAAAAATACATATAAAACCTAGTTGGCTGACTGATACATGTTTTGGAGAGCGTATATATAAATTATTATTAAAAACA
This sequence comes from Eurypyga helias, assembly GCF_000690775.1. Taxonomy (NCBI): domain Eukaryota; kingdom Metazoa; phylum Chordata; class Aves; order Eurypygiformes; family Eurypygidae; genus Eurypyga; species Eurypyga helias. Next base: position 25,210 of record NW_010263867.1, read on the forward strand.
TTACACAGAAGTGAAACTATCATAATGATATGTTAGCATGTTCTTAAGAAGCCTCTGACATTTCAGCTTTGATCAAACTTTCCTATAAAAGTTTAATAAAGCTTAAAAAACTACTCAGATTGAAATCAGGAGGGACAGCATGGATGCAAATAATTTAGTAATGGAAATATGTCAGTGAATAAATGAAGATCTAATACCACGGATGTTGAATATAACTCTAAAATTATTTCCAAATTAATTTGTTTTGCAAGCTTTTTGGTACTGACAGATGAGGAAAGCAGTTACTTATTTTTCTTTCCATGAAAACACCTTCAAGCTCCAGAGCTCCCATTCAGTTCATGAAGATAAAAGTCTCTTGATTCTAAAGTTTGGGGAGTGTTCTCTCCCCTTATAAAAAAGGATTTTATGAAAAGGTAGTTTGCAAATCTAATTATATAGGCCCTGAAGGCAAAAGCAGAGATGCTTCACGAAGTCCAATGGGAAGGGTAAGAGTAGTCTTCTATCATTTTTGAAGATGGATTCACCTTTATTTGAAATCTGGCAGTATTAACCCACTTATAAGTCCAGATAACATTTACATGAAGATACTTCTGTTCCAGTCTGCCTTGTTGCTATTGTTCAAGCTAAACAGGCTACTAGGCGCAACCCCTAGGCAGCTGCTCTTTACAGGGAAAGAAACCGTCAAGTAAACGTAACTTGCACTTTTTGAAGAATAAACAGTCTCAGAGTGAAACAAAAGGTTAAAAATAACTTTTTCCAAAGTATATGACATGGAACTATAATTTTAATTTTCACCTTGTTTTACGCTCATCTCATTTCACCCAAATGGTGATACAGGTCCAAATTTTGCTAACTCTTGTGACTTTCTAGTACTCCATAAGTGGCAAGTATGGGGCCCTTTTCAGCTGGTGCCTGTATACACAGTTTCATTGCTGTTTGTGGGCTTTTTCCCTGGTGTGCTCACCTCTTAGATTTTCAGTGTTCCATATAAATATGCAAAGCATGTTGCACACAGGAGTCTTGTACTGTAGCTTAATCTCTCCCATAGGAAATGTGTTTCTACTTGCCAGAGTTCTTCACTTATTTTTCTAAAAGCATTCCATTTTATTGTAACTTTCACCTCTGTGGACTTCTGAAACAAGTATTTAAACTGAAGAACATCATGTTTGCCATGCATTAAAATATTAAGCATTTATAAAGAAGGATAATCTCTCTTTCCATTTTTAACTTAGTCACAGAATCCATGTGTTATTAGAAGTATTTTTGTTCAACCTTTTGAATGCTTGTCCATAAACTGTGTGGAGTTTCAGAGATCTGGGAATACCATACAAAGTAAATAGTTCTGCCTAAAATCAGTCTTCATTTATCTCATTTGATGCTTTAGTATTCCACCTCAGTTTATTTGCAGAAGTTACCATAACATCTTTTTCTTGGAAAATCTGCCTCTCAATGTATCTTGCACATATATGCTAAGCTGTTGCAAGAGAGATGAAAGACATTCATATCTGATTTACTGCGTTTAAGCAGAGGATTTTTTAAGGGGAGGAGGGTAGATTTTCTGATATTTTTCCCTCCAGTTGAGAGTAGGACTCAGGGTATACTGCAAGACCTTCAGGAATGGAAGTATTATTCCAAGCATTGAAGTTCTCTAATGTGAACATGAAAAAATTATCTGTTTCTGTAGACCAAATTGCTTTTAAATACTTATAAAAATACAGTCTTTAAAATAAAAAGTTAAAATGGTATTGAATTAGTAGTTACTGGATGTACACTCTCTGCTTTTCATTACTTTTTACTGAAAGTCTATTGAAATTAAGAGAATAAATAGCTATTATGTTGCCTTAGAACTCCTTACAGAAGACTTAGAATTCCAAGGCAAATAAGTTAGTTATGAAATACCATTATTTTCAATGGAAACTGGCTAGATATTGAATTTCATTTCAGTCTGAATTTCATAGCTTTTCATCTATGAAGAACTTCAGTTATCAATCAGATTCCATTAATTTAAACAGATAGAGATAAGATAGAAAATTCCTTTTGCTTGATTTCTATTTGATTAGTGGATATTTTGCTGAAGCATATTAAACAAGCTCATCAAATCCAAACAATTGTACGTAACCTCATTAGAGACAAAATTGGAGAACATAGGTAATGTACATGAAAGGTAAGTGAAAGTATGTATAGTTGTGTTATTCCATGTTATATACATAGATGCATTTTGCTTATTGTTCTTATTTAGCATATGAAAAGGTATGGGAGCTGAGTGAGTTCCCAGGAGTATGTTACGATGTTTTCATAAACAAAATTTAAGAATATTAAAATGTTCTCACATTAAAAAGCTGTATTTAAGCACAGGCAACTAGCTGCTCCTTGAAGAATCGCACCTGTAGTTTGAGTATTTGGAGGAAATGGAGCAATTGCCTTCATAGGCTTCAGAGAAGTGCCAAGAACAGGGATGGGAGCATCTCAACCAAAACAACACTTCACAATACTACTATCTGAAAGAAATAATGATTCAACACTCTGCAAATGCACATGTCACCTTTGAGTTAGTTAAAGAAACAGAGAAAAATAAAAAACAGGCCTTTAGGAATCATTTTTTTCTTGTGACCATAAACCAGAAGAACAACAGTTTTCTTCCTGTTTTCCTAATATGTAAACTAGAAAATTTTCACAGTATTCATGGAGTCGTGTGGATGACCAGTAACCCAAACGGACCACCTGGATTAGCACAACCTATTTCCTAATTATTGCAGTAAATTGTAGGGTGAATTGCTGTCATTTGGGACATCTAGGAGCACCATGATGACCTACACATCCTTTGCCACTATTAGCTTAATTGCATTAAATGGAAGATTGTCTGTCTAGTGAGAGGGGCACCTTTTTTTTATCCGTGCATGTCTGTTCCCACAACAGCTAGCTGAAATAGGGGAGTTTGTATGGGTTGGAAACTCAGGTCACACCATAAAAGCATTATTACTAAATGAGCGTTAAAACACAGATATCGATAAGATGCCATGCCACGTGTTTTTGCTGCAGTTAAGCGGAGCTTTATTTAGTTTGGGTACTAATATCTGGTTTACATACTAATTACAGTATAAAATGGCAGCACAGAATTGAGCCTACGTTTGCTGTCTGTATTTCCCCCACATGTTGTAACCTGTATTGAGCTTGATGATAGCCCAGCCATGTCTATTGGTACCTGTAAAGCTAGAGTGGATATTCCCAAGTAGCATACTATCTTCCCTGTTGCTACAGAGACTGAAGGAATGAATTAATTGCCTTTTTTTAAGGCAAAAAATCCATAGGCAAGATGAGATGTTGAATAACAATCTGTTTGATTTCCAATATGTACAATTCCTGCAGGTATAAACCTGAGAAGAGATTAATTATCACAGTTTAGGGCTTATGTACTCATAAACTGCTACTAAAGCATCTCAAAATTCCCAGAATGATTCAGACTCTGTCTCTACATCACCGACTTTCAATCTGAAAAGACTTCTTCAATTCCCAGTTTTTAAGACCATAAATTTTAGATTTCAATGTACATTCACATAAGCTATCGTGACTACCTGAAATTTCACATAAATGTGGAGAATTGTGCCTTTAGGAAGCTCTAACCTAAGACAGCTGAAGTTATTTGTTCCACTGCAGAGACTCACTGTGTACGTAACATATGTAGCAATGACCCGTAAGAGCATAGGAAGCAAACAGTACAGGTCTCACGGGCTCCGAGCAGCTGCTGACCAATGCAGATTGCACCCAGGCGTCTGAGTAGATGTGCATTTTACATGCTTTTTGTGCAGGATTCTGAATGTTGCCTGAAGGTGTGGCTTCATTATTAGCTGACCTAAGCTGGTCTAAGCTGATGCTGCCTCAGAAAAGATGATGCCAGGTGTACATCCTTGCACGTTCTTGTGTTCCGGTCCCAGCACTGGGGGCCAGAGAGTCGAGTCCTGTCCTGTCCTGTCCTGTCC
>NW_010263868.1:0-391 GCF_000690775.1 Eurypyga helias
AGGGACACGGACACTCCAGGGACAGGGACACGGACACTCCAGGGACACGGACATTCCAGGGACACGGACACGCCAGGGACACGGACACTCCAGGACATGGACACTCCAGGGACACGGACGCAGCCGTGTGGGGGACAGGGACACCCCAGGGGACCCTCGAGGGACAAGGCCACCCCAGAGCCCACACTGGGATCTTCCAGCTCCGGGCTGGGGTGGGGGGAGGCCGCTGGGTCCCATCCCTGAGCCCCAGGAGGTCCCTGGCTCGTCTCCCTCCGGAGCAGCGCGACACCCCCGGGTGACCCTAAAGCGCCCCCCAGGTGAGGAACCCCACGAGAACCCCCCGTGACCAACGGGGCCACCCCAAAGCTCCCCCCCGGGTGACCCAGCAGTG
>NW_010263869.1:0-927 GCF_000690775.1 Eurypyga helias
TTATCTCAACTTTACAATCTTCCTTGACTTTTCCTCCAACTGTCCTCCACTTTGCAGGGCTGGTGTGGAGTTGACTGAGTGACTGAGTGGTATTTACTCTGAGCCCAGGTTAAACCATGACACCAGTGAACACTGAAGGCAAGAAGTTGCCTCCTCCTCATCCATTGTTACCAGTTTGCCAGTCTTGCTCATCAGGGGGCTAAGCTTTTGATGACCTTCTTTTTCAGGCTAATATACCTGTAGAAGTCTTTATTATTATTCACATTCCTTGTCAAGTTCAGCTCCATCTGTGTCTTGGCCTTCCTGACCCCTTCCCTAGACAGGTGGGCAGTGTACGGGGTATCCAGAGGTGCCACAGGAGCTCCCTGAAAGATTCATGTTCCCAACATGTTAATTCCAAAGGAGCTCAAAATTGGCCACTCCTCAAGTATATCTGGTGTTATTGCTTCTCCCTGTTAACTATGTATTACACATTCATCAAGGAAGACATCAGGGCTACACTGCGAAGGATGTGTGAATTACAGAGGTGAAAATTAATAGAAAATTCATGGACTGAACGATCTGCTGTACAAGAGAAGCCCAGCATGGGGGGAACTCATGTTCCTCAGGAACTTTGCTGATCATAGCTAGAGTAAAACAAATGCAAGTACATGTACAGGGACTGTTGACAATTCTCTTAGAGCACCTACCTTCTTAGAATCATCGAATCTTTTAGGTTGGAAAAGAACATTAAGATCATCAAGTCCAACAGTTAGCCTAACATTACCAAATCCACCACTAAATCATGTCCTTAAACATCTCAACTACAAGTCTTTTAATTACCTCCAGGAATGCTGAATCAAACACCTTCCTGGGCAGCCCATTACAATGCCTGACAACACTTTCAGTGAAGAAATTTTTCTGCACATCCAATCTAAAGTTTCCCAA
>NW_010263869.1:977-9902 GCF_000690775.1 Eurypyga helias
GCCATTGGCCTACCTGGCCACCTGGGCACACTGCTGGCTCATATTCAGCCAGCTGTCAAACAACAGCCCCAGGTCTTTTTCCACCAGGCAGTTTTCCAGCCACTCATCCCCAAGCCTGTAGTGTTGCAGGGAGTTGTTGTGACCCATGTGCAGGACCCAGCACTTGGCCTTGTTGAACCTCATACTGTTGGCTTCAGTCCATCAATCCAGACTGTCCAGACCTTCCAGAGAAGGTATCAGAAGCACACAAGAAAAAGCTTCCTATCAATTAAATTACATATGATTTTTAAAAAAATATTTAGAAGAAACAATAGAATATTTCACAATAAAATTAATTCATTATACTTGTTTAGGATGTAATCTTGAAATATTTACCTGCATGTTTACCTTAACATTTTGAAAACAGTTTCAGATCTTAGTATATATAAAGAAGAATAAGCACATATGTCTTTGGATGATTAGCTGCTCTGTTGTTGAAGCAGGGATGAATGAACCAAATATAAACTCTGATTTTTCCTCTTTCTTTTAGCTTCTGCTAAAGACAAAATTAAATAACTTTATAGAGTACTATGTGTTTTTAAACACACATGCCAAATGTGGCAGGGCAATGAGGGGAAATTTAGAAAAATATGAGAATATCACTCTTGTCCCAGTGTCATTCCCTGCTGTCTTGCTTTCTGCAAAAAGCAGGCATACCTGGAGAAAATCAAGAAGTCAGAAGAAAGCATCTGAACATAAGTCAATGTACTGAATCTCAGTTACAGTATGGATTCATTCATAAAAATCACCATCAGACTTACTAGGAAAATTCCTTTCTTCCATTTATATAAAATAACTCACCAGAGGGGAAAGGAAAAACAAACAAACAAACAAAAACCGATTGTGGCTTTAATTCATTGCAGCACTACTCCCTGTGTTACAATGATATTGTTCTATTGTTGTCAAAGTTACATTACAGTAAATCTAAGGGAATACAATGATGAATCAGGTTATTTTTCTGTAATACATATATACATATATACATTTTTCTGTAATACTGATATCTAAGTCATACAATTCTCAGTCTCTCTGCTCTACTAAGAATTAGTTTAAGAAGTGTGAAAGGAATTGCAGAATATAAACAAAGTTTCCAATCTGAACTTTCTCCATCCTTTTTGTGGGAGATGGTTTATGGGAGCTTTTGATCTTCACTATGAGCATCAACTAGTGTTTACTTCTTAGACTTGTTTTTTTCACCCTCCATATGGTTCCAATTCATTGCAGATCATGCTTTGTTTCCAGAAGCCTTTAGATACTCAATCCTTACTTTTACAAAGCGAGGTCATTCTATATTGTCTTCTTGATCTTTTATCAACCGTGCTATGTTAATCCCTCTGTAAGACTTTTAGTAGCATAGAGGTTTTGAAACAGTAGCATATAAATCCAACCAAAAAATGTTTGCTTTTGTATGTTGAGTTTCCATATTCCCTTTATTAAAGACACCTCATCTGAAAGGTGTTTTTCTTTGAGTTCAAAAAGATGACCTCTTTTGTTTCAGTCCACTTATATTAATAGACATTTCATTTTCAGCTGAGCTAGTCTACAAACATAGTCACAGTCAGAAAATTAGTTACTAGTTTGAAGAGGATGAGTAAAAGGAAAGAGAAGTACAGTTTATTTCTTTTCATAGAGCCAACTTTAATGATCTCCTGTTTAAAACTTCTGTTCTTGTTTTTTAGGGATATGATCCAATGACAGAAATCGAAGTACATCTGATGTCTTAAAACTAATTGTCTGACCTTCCTGCTAGTCATGTCATCTGTGTATTCATAAGTTTTGCAGCACAAACCATTAAAAAAGTGCTCTTTAATTTAAAAATGCTATAGTGAAACATGTTCATTTAAAAGTGTTTGAGTACCCTAAAAAAATAGACTGGAAATGAGAAAGCACCAAAGCACCGTATAAAATGTCCCCTCCACTTAAGTTCACCTAAATGAGATTTGAATTCCAGTATTTTCAAAAGCTTGCTTTATTTATGATGAGCCAAATATAAAGTACAAATTTGTCCCAGAATTTAGATGCTTCGAATGGGATTTTGAATTTTTCTGTGTTGCATCTTTTTATCCATTGAAGCATTGCACCTGAATCTCTATTACCTAAGCTTAAAAAAAAAAAAAAAAAAAAGAAAAAAAAAGAAAAAAACATCAATCTCTGTTCTTTCTTTTAGCAGCCTCCCTAAAGCCCACAGCTTCAGTAAGCAGAAGCTGGCTCTGCAGGTACAGAAGTTCAGTACTGGTTCACACAGGTTTTCCACTTCAAACAGTAAAAACTACTATTTATTTTAAAAATGCTGCAGCAGAATTCATTCACTGAAAAAATCAAACACATATTCAGGTTAAACACATTCTAAAAATTCCTAATAAGTATGGACTTCTTTCATGGAAAAAGAGAACTATGATTGCCTGATTATCAAGCACACATCTGTCTTGAGTACAACTTAAGTACAAATTTAATTCATCTTATAGATTTACATTTGTTGTTGAATTGGGACCCGACTAACAGGAGTTACTCCAGTTGTGATTCAGCTCTCAGTGATGTCATTACATCCTACCCTTTGGCTCTAACCTAAAAGAAATGTGTTGCACCAGAAAGCAAAATATGCAGTCAGACCCTACTCACAGAATTACCCTCCTTCTGGCTTTCTCAGGGTGCTGCAATCTTAGTGTTAATGTTTCTTTGGATTAAAACATGTTGCTAATAAACTTTTGTGTTATATGCAGAACTGATCATAGGTGCAATACTAAGCAGATAAGTAGTGCATAAAAATATTTTTTAAGGGTCACCTCAATTATGCTGAGACTTTATAAACTTTATGCAGATAGCTGCTTTTTCAAATAAATTGAGAGTATTTCCAATTACTCTGAGGAAAATTTTAAAAAATGGTAAAGCTATATATTTTTTTTTAGCAACTAAGAAAGACACAAAAGCATTCTCAGTGACCCATATCAAGTAGGAAAATTCAGAATTAAATATAAAATATGTTTTCCAAACAAAACCAGTCATCATTTAATACTGAAAGGTTTTTTAAAATACTACATTTGCAATTATCAAAAGCAGAATGTGAAGAAGATAATATTTATAGGAAACATTTCATTCCTAAACTGATTATCTCTGGTCATGAAACAGCGCTGGAAAGTGAAGTTCTTTGTTTCGTGAAGATCAGTCTGTTTCAAAACAAATTTAGTGCCTTCTCCGTCCTACTATTGACCTCGACTTTGACCTGGCTGGACCACCCTTACTAGAATGGGAGGTAATAAAGTCCCCAGGCTGGCTCAGCCCTAGGTCTCAGTTAAGCAGAGACTATCAATCATGAAAAATTAAGTGTAGTTGGTTTGTGATGTGGACATTTACTAGAAACTGAACTGAGATCACTGAACACTATTCATTTACATTTCCAAGGAATACTTAAATGAATGTAAGACATTAAAGTAACATTTCTGAAATATTTAACAGTGATACAGCAATCCAATTTAAGAAAACAATAAAATCATATTATATTAAAATTTAGTGTTTAAAAGTTAAAAAATAAAATGTTTATTATCCCATATGCAATAAGGAAACAACACTTACAAGAGAAATGGAGTTATGAATTATTCATATTATTAATATATAAATTAACATGAAAATAGAAGGAAAATAAATTGAAAACTTTATGCAAAATTGACGCTTTTAAAATTCAGGTTTTGAAACTTCTAATGCTTAGATTCCAAGTATGATGCAGCAAATACCACGGCTGAAAAGATCTCTAGAAGTCAAGAAATGGAGGAATGCTTTTTTATTATTATTATTCTTAACATAGTACCTAGAAGACCTCCAGGGATTCACATCCTACTGCTTTCAGTACTACTTAAAGTGTGAGACCTTGTCCATCTCAAAGAGTTTGTCTTTCCACACAGAAAATAAAGCCTATAAAGTAAGGGGGCTGGGAAGAGAAAACAAGGAAAGCAAAATGTGGTTATTTTGCAGGTTGGTGATGCAGTGCCCTCACTGTCAGATGGCATTGCCTCCCCTAAAATAGACAGTTATAAAATGTTTTGCTGTGAGAGTGCATGGGTTAGCCTGTGTCTAAAGCAAGCATGCTGGCATGCAAGCACACAGCATGCTCTTTCCATATTGGCATGTCAGCGAAGGACTGAGAGAAGCTTTTGGCTTTTGGAGGCGAAGCCCTGGTTACACAGAATATTTGTTCTTCCTGGCAGAGGACCACTGATTTCTGCTCTGCTGGGCAGAGTTGGAGGAAGAGGAGGAACACCATTTCTCCCATCCTCTCTCAGTGTCTGGCCATAGTGTGTTTTCATACATTCTTTAGTCAGGGAAACAGTTCCTGTAGCTTATCTTCTCAGCCAGAAAGTCTATAAACAGATTTAAATAGACGCTTAGTTTCTGAAGGAAACTTTTGCGTTCCCCAGAAAATGGCCTCCTTGGGGTCATGACCCCCAGGTTGGGAATCAGCGATACCAAAGATATCCTGTGTCAGTCCCATGTGGCTCAGCACTGCTGAAGGCTTCTGTCTTATTATTCTCACACCTCCAGTGCAGAGATGGATGGGTCCCCTAATATTGATTGGCATGTCTCATTTCACTGCTAGGTTTCCTAAATTCTACTTGCAGAGGAGTTCTAAACCGTTTAAGTGCAGAAGTGGCTGCATATAGGTATTCCTTCTCAGGGTGCCACCGAGGAGACGTCTCTTTCACCATGTATGGTACAAGGAGTTTTATTAAAGGTGGAAATCAGATCATCCTCTCTCTGCCCTAAAAACAACTGACTTCATCCCATGCTGTCCTGTATAACCTTACAAAAATTGGTTTTCCTCAAGATTTAAGTTTAATCAAAAAAGAAAACAATCAAGCAACATTTCCCCAATACCTAAAATTTCCTGTTTTACATTTTCAGGTATTCAAGCCAAAAGAATAAAATTACAACATAGTTTCTTTCTTTTGAAAAAGAAGTAGGAGAAGGAGGCTGCTGTTGAATTTAACAAAGCAGTGTGTGATTTGGCAGCCAAAAGGCTGATGCCATCAGGAGCTTTTCAGACCTGTTTGCTGAGAAATCAAGATGATACCCCCTTGACAGGCTACCTTCCTGACAGAGTGAATGTAAAACTTTTTTCTGGGCTTGGTCCACCTTGTTGCACTAGTACCTTCATTCTATGTTTTCTAATGCTCTGCTGACACTAGAAAAATAATTTCATAAATTCCTAGTTAAAATGTATTCCACTCTGTTAACTGCATTGACTGTCAATATTCTTGTATAATTATCCTGCTGGTTTTCTTTAACGTTTGGCCTTCTGATTTTTGCTATTATGGCCAAGCTGATGTTGTCAATTAGAACAACAGTAGTGGTAACAATGGTGAGCATTGAATTTTACTAATTTAGTTTCCTTTTAATGTTTTCTGTCTGTAATTTCACACACTCTTAAAAAGCAAGACAAACCCCTAAACAGATGGATTGCACAGCTCTATGCTGCCAGCTCTGTTCTTCATAAGGATGGAAAACTCAGATCCACGGGACCATTTACGGACTTAGTTTGACTGGATAGGTCTGTCCAGGTGTGACCATGTGGACTGTGGAGTATTCATTTCATTGACTGATGCTGATGGGAAGGAGGAAAGGAGAATAAAATCCCTCCAGTTCCTTCTCATCAAAGCTGCATCCAATCCACATTACAGGAAGACTTAAATCTCTCAAGGGAATAACTAATAATCTTTAAGTGGCCCAATCACTATGGGTAGATGAAGACACAAATCTTAACAGAAGTATGATGCAGGTAGAAATCATGGATGTCTTTCCATCCTGTAAGCCTGAACCACTGTCTCTGAGCCTTGTCTAACCTTTGTAATTAATTTTAATCTTTCCCTCACAGTTGCTCGTCATAGTCTGCCTCTCCTACGCACAGTCCAGACATTCTTATTCCACCTATGCATACAGCTCCAATCTTCATCCCAGTACTACATAATAAAAATAGAAAGATAAATGTGAATATATTATACTCTAATATATGAATGTTAAATGCATTTGCTAAAGACAGGAAGTCTTGGTATCTCAGACAGAAACTGAAGTTTTAAAAATGGATATTTTAAGACTGTACATCAAAATTAATGGTATTTATCATGGTTAATTCTTAATTGTTCCCATATGACAACCTAAGGAAAGTTGAAAGCAGTGTCTGAATTTGGTGGTGGTAAGGAAGAGGAATCAGTTCTCAAATGGTGTCCCTACACTCTTCAACTCCGAACTGAAAAGTGACACATCATATAATCAATATGTTGTTTCATAAATTCTTTCTACATTTAATATTAAATTATAAGGAAATAAAAATGTGTTCATAAAGTTGATAATGTATAATTTAGATGTAATAGTTTATTCTAGACCTGAGTCATATTCCTCCATTGTTCATATTCTCATTTGCAAATCCCAGTCCTTCAGCTGTCTCAGAGAAAATGAAGCTACTAACAGAAGTTAATAGATAGATAGTTCTGAATGATGTGGATATGCCTTCTCAGGAACATACATTTCATTCATATGACCTCACTACAATCAACAGTAAAGACTCCTTGCATCCCTCTCCCTTCTCTGTTGCTTTCAATAATGAAAAATATTATAAAATTCTAGATTATTCTCCCTCGGATTCCCTTCTCACCCTGCTCTGGTGCAATGCCTCTGAATCCATGCAGTAAAACTTAGCAGCGATGTAAACAAAGGGTAACTTCTTTCTTACATAAGGGCATTCAGTGTTTCATGGGCCCAGGATCATAAAACGCGCGATTTTCACATAGGAAGACAGAATGTTCACCAGAATCCTGTAATTGATAGACATGCAAGTTGTCAGGTGCAATCAGTAAGCTTGGACTGCCTCCAGGATATTAAAGTTAAAAAAAAAAAAAAAATCTGACATTCTATTTTCAAGCATTTTCTGCCTCACCACTTTTCTGTATACGGGAGTGAAAAGTGTCACCTATTGCACATACCATATACATTCAGTGTGCTCATCAGGTCTTTCTTCTCAGGGAACAATGGGAAAAATACCACAATAGGAAACCCTCTAAAGTAAAACTACGCTCAATAACATCAAGCTGAGATACAGCACTTTCACTGCTTTTATTTTCCTTCATGCTTAGTAATGTAATAACACTAGGCATTACAGAACTCACACGTTATGGAGCAAGATTGAAAAGCTCTGGGTATAAGAGAATTAATCTTCTTTTATCATGACAGACTAGCATATTAAAAATGGTCCCACTTGTATAACTACTGAAAATTGCTTTTGGAATTCAGTCAAGTGAAAGAAGTTCAAAAATTCTTTTCAAAAACTGCATGAGAATAGAAAATCTGAAATGTATGCAAAGTACCACAAAAAAAGATCTCTCAAATGTACTTTAGAGTATCAGGAATGGATTCTGTGGCAAAGAAGACGTGTCAAAGAAAATGTGGTACAGCACTGCATCTAAATGGGTGGTTACCAACTTATCTAGTAAAATAAATATATGTGGCAAATGACACATACCTATTTAATGACACTTTGAGTTCATGTGAAGTTTGGCAGTGTAATAAAAGTCTTATCTCTTGCCTTCACTGTTATTGCACAGATTTAAACTGCTGTCTCAGAGGCAGTTTTACTATCTTTTTCAATCTGTCCCATAAAAGTGAGACTTGATTTGCCCAGCATGAGAACAGATCAATAAAAGCTGAGTTATACAGCAGATTAGATCACTAACTCAGAGATCAAAGATGTTAAATACAAGTTGTATAAGAACAATTAGATCAAAAGTTTGGTCTAAATGTACTGTACTTGTTTGTAAGACTCAAAAGAAATATCATCCTGATATGAAAGAAATAACTGAAAATTTGTCAGTTTAATTTGTTTTATTTAGAAAAAAAGAGCATTGTTTCTGAAAACCCAAAGACACAATTCTTAATGATAGAGTAAGATTATTTTAGGGTTTGATTATTCTATATAATTTTTCTTGTTATTATACCAGAAATTTATCTGCAACTAATCATCAGGATTCTAAAAATTCATTGAAATTAAAAGGTAAGTGTGCTCAACAAAGAAGGTGTCTGAAAATACCTGAAATATTTTGAGGTACTGACAATATCCTGAACAGGAGTGTCTACACTTCTGTATGCTTCAAATATACATTTATTTAAATGAGGAATCTATTTTAAAATATTATGTCCTCTTCAACAAGGAGGTCTTAGTATTTAAGTTGCTATTATTCCAAAGCTAATTACATCTTGGATTAGTTTACTTATATGAGTAAGGTTCACAAGCAGTTAATAGAAAAGTTACTGCTTCAAAGTAGGAAACAAATTCATCCATAGTTTACACACTGACAAATGCAATGAGTGGTATGTTACCTATAGCATAAATTCATGCCAGAGGATGTTTTGGACTGGACAGCTCTGTCTATTTATCTGTATTACAGAGGTATAAATTTTGTGAAATGGTTCACATTGCCATTTTAGTTTAAAGTTTTGTCACAGTAATATAGCCTAAAAGTAAACTATTTTCTTGATAAACATACATAATTTAAGCTCATGGTAATCTAAGTTTCAGTTAGAGCAGAACAGATCTTTTTATTTCCAGTACAGTGTAATACCATTCATACGTGACAAATGTAAAAAAGCCAAAACCAAAACCAAACCAAACCAAACAAACTTTCTTCTTTGCATGGTGCAGGAGAAAAATAAGTTGAAAAAAAAAAAAAACCCAAAACTGGTCTATCTAGCTAATATTATGCTCACTACAAGACAAGGTCCTGAGCTTAATTTGCAGTTTTTGTTATCACACAGTTATACCGCAGATGTTTGAAAAGTAGAATTGGAGCATCATGATTTTTGAGCATTTAAAATTTTTAGACATAGAGTGTAGTCAAACAATAGTTT
>NW_010263869.1:9938-12338 GCF_000690775.1 Eurypyga helias
TATATATTGATTCTTTTCTATAATACTGTTAATTAGATAACTGATTGACTCATACAGATGTATTTCAGTTGCTCAGTGTAAAAGTCAGGAATATTGCATTTTCTTAGGAGGAACAAGTTTCATGGTTTGTAATAATTAATTAATATCACACTAAATATAACATGTACTATTCAGTTTATGAGTTAAACCATAGAAAAGACATTCCTTGGATTGCTTTGCTTGACCCCTGTGAATCATTGTTTCTCTTCCCATATTTTTTTAGATTTTGCCAACTCTTGTTCACTTTCACCAGTATACAGGAATTAAGGCCCTTAATGGACTCACTCCTAGAAAGATCTTTGTGATGTGAACAAAAAATATTTATCACACCCCTTCTGGTACATATGGCAGATGATGAATGCCAGGGCACAACTGAAAACAAAGTAATTTCTGAATGCCCTACATTTGCCTGTTCTTTAAAAACTAGATTTGATTTATTTAATTCCTGTGTGTTCTCAGTTTGACATGAAACAATCCGCATCCCCCAATCCCCTTTTCCCCAAGATAATTAATGGTGGAGATATTCCTTGAATTCTCTTAACATGGTATACGTCCATTCTACTGCAGCCCTCACGGTGGGTCAAGGTCACTAAGAAAATATTAGGTGCCTCTCACAGGAAGGCTGCAACCTCTCTTACAAGCACTCATCTACCTATTGTTTTTAGGGGAACATAGAAACCATCCGAAGATGCCGGCAATCCTTCAGATATTCACCAGCTTTCACTATTTTAACATTTTCAGACAAAGCTTCGAATGAGAAACATAACTTGTTTTCTAGGTGCTAGCTATCGTCTCCATGGTTTTGTCTGCATTCTGCTTTTGCCGGAATATGACACAGAGGCACATCAAGCTGGTAAGTCTGGCTGATTTCTTCCTGTTGGTAGACTGTCATGGTGTAGGCCCAGCCTGCAACTCAGCACCACGTGATCACTCACTCAATCCTCTCCCTGATGCGATGGCGGAGACAAAATACATAAAAAGGTTCGTGGATCTCCACTGCTAGTTCTGCAACAGGTTTTTCTGTCTCTCAAATACGTTATCACAGAGGTGCTGCCACCATCGCCGATGGGCTCAGCTTTTACCAGAGACGTGTCCAACTTGGAGCCAGGGAAGCTTCCACCAGCTTCTCACAGGAGCCACCCCTGTAGCTGCCCTTGCCTCCTCCCCACTACCAAAACTGTGTCACACAAACCCAATACACAAAGATTCAAAGTCCATTCTATAAATCGTAGACATAACAGTTGTTTTCAGTACTATAAATCAGATCTTGCTGAGGGTTGGATGTCCTAAAAAGGTGGGACAGGGATATTTTCCAATATGTGGGCAGAATTTTGTTAGGACAGAAGTTATGGTATATTCTGGGGAAGTGCCTTCTGGCATGGTGGACGTAATTATACGCTGAAAGAATATACTCACCATTAAGCAACTCAGAATGAATTAAGTAATATAACAGTATCAGAGTCAGTTTTCTGCTCTCTGCCTCTGTCCATAAGTTTGTTGAATGTTCTATTGGAAATTCTTTCTGAAAGTGGATCCTGTCATTGCTGCTTATGATTTTTCACCTTCAAAGAACTTAAATACCCTCTGTACAGGGCTGCAACTTCAAATCCTGTAGAATAAAGCTGTATAATGCCTAGCAAACTACTGAGAGAGGTAGCTTGCTGAGAGTATACAAAAATCAGTGTTAATAATCTACATGAGTAGGCTATGCTAATGGGCTAGATGGAGTTCAATGAAGCATGTTTCCTTCCTCAACCAGCCAGAGAGATAAAATTTTTGTATACTTTTATCACCAGCAAAATTTTTGAGGACTACTGAACACTCAGATTTTGCAGTGCTAAGCTCAGCTAAAGCTGCCAATTCTACGAAAGACCTCCTTTGTCCAGCTGTGGTTGGGTTCACCCTGGCTGGAGGCCAGGTGCTCACCAATGCAGCTCTGTCACTACACACCTCAGCTGGGCAAAAACATGATAAAAACTTATGGGTCAAGATAAGGACAGAGAGAGATTATTCATCAATTACCATCGTGGGCAAAACAGACTAAACTTGGGAAAAAATTAATTTTATTTATTATTTATTGCCAATCACATCAGGGTCAGGTAATGAGAAATAAATCCAATTTTAAAAGCACCTTCCTCCCACCACTCCCTTCTTCCCAGACTTAACTCTGCTCCCTATTTCCCTGCCTTGTACCCTGGAGCAGTGCAGGGGGATAGGGAATGGAGGTTGTAGTCAGTCCATCAAAAGTGGTCTCTGCTGCTCCTTCCTCCTCATGGGAGGATCCTCACACTCTTCCCTGCTCCAGCGTGGGGTTCCTCCCACAGGACGCAGGACACCACCAACTTTTTGCAAGTCCTGCCA
>NW_010263869.1:12350-24425 GCF_000690775.1 Eurypyga helias
TCCGCTCTCTATGGGGCCACAGCCCCTGCCAGGAGCCTGCTCCACTGTGGACTTCTCACAGGGTCACCACCTCTTTCAGGCACCCCATTGCTCCAGCATGGGGTCATCCCTGGGCTGCAGGTCGTTCTCTGCTCCCCTGTGACCCTCCATGGTTACAGGGGCACAGCCGGCCTCACCATGGCCTTCACCACAGGCTGCCAGGGAATCACTGCTCCAGCACCTGGAGCAACTCCTCCCCCTCCTTCTCCAGTGACTCAGGGGTCTGCAGAGCTGTTCCTCTCATAACTTTCTCTCTCTTGCTGCAGTTTATCTTCCATGTTTTGGGGGTTTTTTCTCATTCCCAAACATGGTATCCTAGAGGTGCTAATGCCATCGTTGGTGTCACGCAGCCTTGGTCAGAGGCAGGTGGCATTTTGTCTATTGGATGTAGGAGAGGCTTATAGCAGCTTCTCACATAAGCCTCCATCATGCTACCAAAACCTTGTCATGCAAATCCAGTACACCAAGCCAAGAAGTATGTAGCATTTCTTCTTAATTGCATCGGTCTACTGACCAGGTGATATCCTAGTTACTCAAAATAAACTCAAATTACAGGATTCACAAAATGATTTTGCTTCCTAGAAGACTGGTTAGTCATTCCTGGTTTCAGTAACTGGAGAATGTTATGTTCATTCTAAACTTCTTTTGCACTTGACTGACCAAGTTACTGAAGAAGAGTGAAAAAGGATAGGTTTCCCACTGACAGAGGCAACAGGGGACTGACCTGCCAGTTGAGTATCTGTGACAGTGATTATAATTCTTCTGTGGAATAACAAAATTTTGTTTACTTAATGATCAACTACGACAGTTACATTTATGTACATTTTTTATTAAATTATTTATATTTTAATTGAAATTATTAAAATCTTGTTAAAAAAGAAAGGTTAGGATGCAAGAATTATCACCAAATCAAAGTAAATAGAAGTTGAATGTACAAAGACACTCACAGAATATCAGCAGAATGCAGTGACTGAGATTATTCCATTGTTCCTCCCTGCAGAAGAAATTGTCTACTGACATCTTTCAGCTTTTTTTACCTTGGCAGAGGATAATGGCATTTCACAGTTTCACTGACTGTGAGAGTAAAAGTGTCTGACTGAAAAAAAAAAGACTGTGAGACTGTAAAAGTGAGAGGTGGTTGTGGTAGGTGTGGTGGTAGAGAGACTATTCATTTAAGTAATAACAAATTGCAAGGAGGTTATTGTCCCAAAGGAAAGAGTTGGTGGTGGTGCTGGGGGTATCTCACCTTCCTCTGTCCCAGTACTGAATGCTCTTAAGTGAATCCAGTGTGCTGAAAGCTGAAGGGAAAACAACTCCCATTCTAGAAAAGATGCCATGATGTCAGTTTTCTAGTTTTGTGCAAAAGAAATGGAAATGCAAACCCTTAGGTACTTTTATAAATAATTATATGACATTCCATAACACAAATTGCTGAAAATTCATCTTGAATTGATAAAAGAAACTGAAACTGATACAACTAATAAGGAGAAATAAAAATCAAAATTACTATTTACACAAGTAAATTAAGTCACAAATGTAAACAGACAAGGTCATTGAATATTGAGCTAATTGCCATGAAAGAAAAGTTCATACTAAATGTGATATTTGCCAAATGTAGAGAATTTCATTAGGTAATTAGAACTGACAGAAAATTACTGAACTAATTAAACTAGAACTCCATAACCAATTTACCTCATTATATATTTTACAGTTCGACATCTACATCAAAGTTATTTTGTGTTTAGATTAAATAATAATAAAGGAGGGAAAATCAAGGTTAATAGGTATTTTAATAATGAGTATCTCAATTAAAATTATCTACAGAAAAGATTTCCCCTGTAAATAATTACATGTTCTCTATGTATTCTGCAGTTTAAGGAACAGAATGAAAGCAAATTTGATAGTTCACTACAGTGTGTTTCATCATGTGTATTGATGGAAGTATACAATCCACATTTGTTATTAACCTCTTATCACCTCAATAGTTGCTATTAGTGGGGAAGCCTGTTCTCATACAATCATTTATAAAGACAACTGTGTGATTCCAGGTGGATATTCCACTGAATGGGAAAAAAATCTACTGTCTCCACATGAACCCTAAGTGAAAACAGTAAACGGTAAGGTAATAGACACATAGAACAACTTTCCAAACCTGCTTCAGCAGATGGGTTCACTGTACTGATCTTGTGACTTGCCATGACAATTGTCAAAGGTGTTTTGGGTCAAATGCAGGATGCACACTTTGATATCTTTACATTTTCTGTGAAAGACAGTGTTTGCTTTCCAGCATTTCTGTTTGGCCATGCATTATAGACGGTAATGCAGACATAAGCCAGATACTCTGTTTTACTGTCAGATGCAGAGGAACATATTTCAGCAATTTTCCAGGGATATTTCCATTGTTTTATATGGTTAACAGCAACTAGGAAAAATCATAATTAAGATACACAAAATGGACTCAGATTTCCATTCATGTCATATCTGCTAGGTGGCTGATAAATCCATGTCTGTGATTTTCCCTTCTTCTGATGTGTTTTACAAATGTACCTCCCTAAATCTTTTTCTAAATAAAACAATGAGGATGAGGATGGAAGAGGGAATCCTCTCAAATATTCCTTTTTCACTCAAAAACATCTCATTCTAAATATTGCAGCAAAGTAAAATGTTCAACACAAAAAATAGTGGGAAAAAAATTAATCAATCCCCAATCAATTGCCTCTTTCCACTTTGCCACCAATTCCGCTTATATCTTGTTTAATTTTTGTTAAATTATCTTTGTCTTTGAAGACAAGATTGCACCTTCATATATATAGAGAGAGAATATCATTAGGAAACTGTTGTAATAGAGGTTAAACATTGGTGAGCAACCACACATGTATAAAAGCCTTGGAGAAATTTCCAGTTTAATAGGGATCTTCATTTATAGAGATTGTTCAGGCACATTCCGCTCTAGAAAAAGCATATGTGAAATGAGGACTTCAAGATTTCAGGGTTTTATTTCACTTGTCATTCTTCTGTCAATCACCAGCTTTTTGGAATTTTCTTAAAGCAAATTTTCCTTTGTTAAACAAACTACAAACACAAACACAAAATACAACAGTGATTTAATTCATGTTTAATATAAAGTGCCATGGTCATTCTTAATGGAATAGCATTCCTATATGTGAAAACAAAACATAGGCAGTTTTGGTATTTTTTTTTTAATAATCTCATCAGATACCACCCACAGTCACCCATAAACCAGATAATCTGGGCTTTTTTTTTAAGGTTGCTCCTATACAGACCTAACTGGAGTGAAATAAAGGCAAGGATTTAATATGCCCAAGAATCTTTGAACTCTGTTTGTTATTTGAAAAGTCTTGTTTCAATGTAACAGGTACTAGAAGTAGCCAGGGGAACTTCTTTCTTTGTAGAAAAATTGATAGATTTCAAAGACATCTTTTATTATTTTTAGATTTTACATAGGTAGTCATTGTTTTTATTTTAAAAAAATCATTAAAAATAAGAAATAACTGAGCATGCAACAATTCTTTTAATCTTGTGGCACTGTAATCTGCTTCTGTAGAAGAGACAAATAAAAACAGCACAAATGCAGTTATTTTCAACAAGACATTCAGACCAGATCTTTCAGAAATGTTGAAAATGTTCTGAGTGGCAGCCCTACCTTTAAGTGTATTGACTGCACCCGAAGTTCAGGGTTATTCACAAATTTGCTGAGGGTGCACTTTCTCTCCTCCTCCAGGTCATTGATAAAAGTATTAAAGTGGAGAAGTGCTAGAATACAGCACCGAGGCACTCCACTGCAACTGGCCTCCAGGGAGAGTAGAAACTGTTAACCCTTGCCCTGGAGCCTGATGAACTGGTCAGTTATTCACACGTCAAGTAGTCCACCTGTCTGAATAAAAGTTTTATTAGAAATCCACTAAAACAAGGTGACTTCTGAAGCAACCAGAAAGACATGTATTTTGAGTGGGAAGATTAATATAAAGAGCTTGAACTAAATTGCAAACAATTCCTAAATCCCATCTCCATTAAGAGGCAGTTCCTTGTCTTCATTATATTCACAGTATAGCAACTCTGAGCAATATCCTGCACTGTAAAAGAATATATATACATGTGTATATGAGTTATAGATAACATATAATGCATCAAATATTTAATATAAATATGTATCATCTCTCTTTCATTCACTTCCAAAGCTTGACTTTAAATTTTGCTTCTATCAGAAATCCCCTTCACCATATCTTTCACTGTGATCCCAACCTCTGTCCTGGAAATCTTTCCCTTTTCATTCCCCTAGGTGTACCCAGAAAGGTGTGATTAACCACTCTGTTTTGAAGAAAATAACTACTGGACAGATTTTCATAATATCTTCAAGCAAATAATGGTAAAATTCCTAGTATAAGAACTGTGAGGTACTCCAGGTGACATGTGCCTAGGCTTGGGTCTGTCTTTGGAAAGTGAAGGTAATGTTAATAGCAAGTTAAATGTTCTGTTTCCTAGTTGAGTTTAAATCTGAATTTAGAAAGGCTGTTGTTAGGCCTAATGTGGCAGTTTAGTCAGTATTTAACTTTTGATACAAGACAGAAGACAATCTCACTGTTCCTCCACAACAAGTATTTTGGGAGCGCTAGTCACATCATCTCTCTCTAGGCAGGCTAGTGGCAAGAGAAAGTCTCTACCATGTAATGATATTCTTACTGCTTAATGAATATTTGAAAAGAAGGGTAGTTTTCAGTGTTGAGTCTCATTCTGGTATGCAGCTGCCTGTCAAGTGGCTAACATCATGTACTCCACCTGGGGAGGAAAACCAGCACTAGCAAAGTTTCTGCTCTCCAGTATCTGTTCCTGTAAGGCCAAACTACTCTTGAAACCATGTTCCCAAGTTTCACTGAACGTCTCTGACAGGTAGGGTAAAATCTTACACTATGTCTGGTATAATAATTATCAACAAACTGGAAGATAACAAAATTAACTGCTAGTTCTGTGAATCCTAGTCATGATTATTAAAATAGCCATGTTAAGTTTGGTTTTGCAGCTTTTACATAGCACCGTTGGTGACCTGCACAGTAGGAAGAACTTTGTGCTATGTGGTTCCCTTGTAAGAAACAGAGGCAGGGTTTATGCCAGTAAATTGGGCTCAGCAGCCTGAAGGGTGAAGCACCAAACGAAATCTCTGGAGAATGTTTTTCAAGAATCTCTCTTTCAATGGGTTGTGTTGAGCTTTTGAGTAATGGGAATGCCTTTCTTCTGTGGCAGAGCTGGATTTGTGGGGAAGTGTGTGCTTTCCTTTTTCCACTGAAAGAGATCATTAGCATCCTTTGTTTATTTTAAGTAGGTATACTGAAGAGATTGAATTTGGTTTTGAAACTTGCATATCTCTAACTGACTTTTTAATGTCAATGCAATGTTATAAATAATCTACAAATGCTAAAGATGGTAAATTGCTTGTTTTTCTTGCCAAATGACTTGCTGTGATCCTTATCTGTGATAAGACTTTAAAATATAAATGCCAAGGACTGAGATGTTTCCTTTGGCTGGGCAAAAAGATCTTAACAAATCTTGCAGAATAACATTGGTATTCTTCACCAGCAGTCACCAAGAACAAAAGGGATTCTTGTGAAAAGAAAGCTATGTTTAAAGGACAAACTGAGATTATGTAGCCAGAATCACACAAATGCACACACATGCACACAGCATTAAGTAAAAAGAGTAGAGTAGAAGTATATTAATAATTGCTGGAAACAAAATCAAATACTGGGTAAAAACAATGCAAGATTTTTTTTTTTCTTGTTTGTTTTCTGAAGCAGTGCTCTCTTTCACTAGGGAAAAAGCAGGCCCTGCTCCCCCCACCCCTGATCACAGTAGGAATTTCTCCACCTTGCCATCATCCACAGTCCTGTGACTCCTCACCAATGAATCAGTAAAACTTTTAATTCACTTGGAATAGGCGTATATGCTATTGCTGGAACCCAAATTTCTCACGAGAGAAACTTTCCACACACTGAAGATGCTGAATGTGAACAATCACTGGTGGAAAACTAATCACAACTACGTCAGAAATCTTACAGCAAGAGCATTTTACAAAAAGAATATAAAGCTTATGTAATCTAATTTTGAACTGCAACCTGTATTCATGCACAGTGAAATTTAAATTATATAAATGCTCTTTTACAAACATACACACACAAACAATAATCTATTATCTTTCCTTACCACAAGAGAAGACTGAATTTATGTGATTTCAAATATCAGTCTAATGTCAAATCAAAACAGACATAGCTAAGATTCCTCCTCCCTTTCTTCAGTTGTCTTATTTTGTGAGTAGTATGTTCATCTTTCATGTTATTCATGATACACAAAATGAAATTGAGAGGAGTCATGAATATGCCACAAATTAAAACATATCGACTGTGTGTGTCCGCTTCATGGGCATGTGTTCATGAGTGTGTGTATACAAAAACAAATGCTGGCATGTTAAGTCTTGGTGCTACTTAATTGAAATCAAAGACATTTTCAGTTGGCTTGAGGGGAAATACGTTCTAGTCCTCAGTAAAGCATAACCTATGTAAATAGGAAGAATTTGGAATTTTCTAGGATTTTAAATATTGGTTCCTTTTGACTGGTGTGGGGTTCTGCTTCTGACAGGTTTGTTTGTATGCTCAGTGTGCAAACAAACATGGCTTTGAACTTTATAATGCTGGTATACATTCATATTAAAGCATCATAGTAAATTGAAAAAATAGACACATGTGAAAGAAGTAGCCACTTCTATAAACAATGTAATGCCTATACCGAATTGTGTTTTTTCTTTAAGAATAGGCCATGTTTTTTCATAGTGTTCTTCAATATTATAGGGATAGGTAGTAGTATATAACAAGGATAGCTTTCTAGTAGCAGCTTCAGTAGAACTGCTGGTATTTGCTCAATTAGACCTTAAGACCATATCTGTATTAGTAAGATAAAAAGTGCCTAAGGACATCCCAGGAGCTAGAATGCAAACATATGTGTTTCCAAATTCTTACAGAGGTTCTCCATTCACTGTTGGCCTTGGCCAGCTGGTACTCTCCCAAAGATACAGGTTGGGCTACTCCAGGAACAACTCTAAATATTTAAATATTCCCTTATATGTAGTTATTTAAATGAACAGGAAAACTTGCTAACATAGACATGGGGTCTTCTGTGTCTACTTGTTACTCTTTACAAGTGAATTGCTCTCTGAACAATGAAAAATGAACATTCTTTGAATAGAAAGCAAGTATAAAACTTCAACAGTTTTCTCCCTACTGAGGTTAACTGCATTGTCATTATGGGTTATAGACCAGTCACAGTCCAGTGTGGTACTCCAGCAGACCAGTGTGGTGACATGTTGTTTTCAAAAATAAATTTCAAGCAAGTAATAACCAGTTTAAAAATACATAGCATGAAAAATTATGAAGGAAGGACACATTGAATAGCCTCAGCCTAAAAATATAGGAAAAGTTTCCAAGTTAATAAACTGTTGGCTATGTTGTGGGTGAATTATTTTCTCCCACACTGACAGTATGGACTCTGTTGAACAGTGTATTCATCACTGTGATGAAAAAAGAAAATGGATGCCAAATTGTAAAATAAAATAGTTTAAATATTTCAGAATGAAGTGTAGAAACCTGGTTCCAGACAGGTTCTCAGCTCAGTTTATACATTTTAAATGAAAAGGCTCAAAAGTCATGTGCACCTTTGAAGTTCAATGGCATTACTGTTAGGGCATATATGTTGTGATTCTGAGGGTAAACTACCTCTATGTATCAGTGCTATGCAAGAGGTATGTTGCTGGTCCAATATGAAAAAGCTTGCACTGCTGACTTCCAGCTTGCCTTTCTCTGATCTCCTGAGCTATGACTTGCTGCTACCAGAATTAATATGTAAATATAAATATAAATTTGAGAATATGAAAATGTAAATATATATTTTTTCCATTTACTCTGACTTCACCTTTTGATTCATCTCACTAATCAAACGTTGCACTAGCTGGGTTTTTCTTTGATGAGATGTTTGTGTAGACATTCACTGCATGATGAACAAAGCTCAAAACTAATTAATACTCCATTTTGTAGCAGCATTTTTCTGCCCCAAACCCTTTTTTCATCTTCTTTAAAGACATGTTCTACCTGGGGGTGAACCTAATCCTTTTCACTGCCTTAGTTATTTTCTCTACAATATTGTTTGGACATGCAAGCCATCACTGAGCCATAAGAAATAGGAAACTATGAACTTCCATGAGCTTTCATTTTTGACAACAGTAGGTGCCTTTGTTGCCTAAAAGGCTGTCATTAATTAATTGAACAGACGAAAAGCTGTGCTGATACATCTCTTTCTTTCCAGGGATGCTTTGTGAAATCTGTAGCACATCATGTTGGGAGGTGGTAAAAAACAAGAGTAGGAAACAACTGCATGTTACATGGTTTCTATGGCTTTAGGTTAAGCTCCTGTGTAGGTTTTCTGCTGTCCATTGAGGGTGCCATTTCTGCAGTGTGATGTGCCTCTGACAAACACGGTAAAACTCTAATACATTGAACTATCTGTATCTAATGCCATTTTAGGCAACCAACTAGTATCTCATATAAACACATCTTGATTTGTGAGGAAACATTTGAACAAATCAGAATAATAATGCATTGTCAATCGATAAATATTCAAACATTCTCCTTTTAGCATTGTCTTTAAGAATATTTGGACAGATTATCTGCCAGCATATCTCATACTGATAAAATTCACAAGAATAAAAAAGGTGCATAATATGCCAGAAATTACAATTACCTACAAGAAGAGTAAGATTTGCTCTGGTTCACTTTCATGGGTGGGGGTGGGGGAAGAAACAGAGAAATATCAAGCTTGTTAAGGTTTTTCTGAAAAAAACCTTGTCCCCTCTGTGGAATTGTGCACTGTTCATGTACACCACTGAGGAAAAATGTGTTAACATAAAGAGGGCTGGTGAATCACAAAGGGGAATTCTTTATGTAGCTTGTTTCCATATGAAAGTAGCAACATTTGTGCATAAATGGCTTGCAGCATTTTTTTATGAATTGGGCCCTAAGTGCTCATGATTGTCCTTGGTATTCAGTTTTCAGTCATTAGGTAGCGTTGAAACAACAGGAGGAAAAAAAGGAAACATTTTGTACCTGTGGTACTCACTTGGACAACACAGTTTTAGTAAAATAGCTACACTCTTTTTCCTTTTAGTTATAAATTATGCAGGGACAAAATGATGTGTGAATCAATGAAAAGGCAAATAATATATTTCTGAAACATTAATAGTCAGTGCCACACTCCAGATAAGGTGGAAAAATTGTTACACTGATTTTTCTATCTAATTTAAATTCACTTTCCCATCTCCGCTAATCTGGCTGCTGCCTTGACAGAATCAGGTTGTGTATGGAAAAGAGATGATGTTTCTCTCATCTGCAGGTTAATAGTCTTTCCTTTCCTTTCCTTTCCTTTCCTTTCCTTTCCTTTCCTTTCCTTTCCTTTCCTTTCCTTTCCTTTCCTTTCCTTTCCTTTCCTTTCCTTTCCTTTCCTTTCTCTCTTTTTTCTTTCTCTCTTTCTCTCTTTCTCTCTTTCTCTCTTTCTCTCTTTCTCTTGTCTTTCTTCCTGCCTGCCTTCCTGCCTGCCTGCCTTCCTTCCTTCCTTCCTTCCTTCCTTCCTTCCTTCCTCCCTTCCTTCCAACAGAAGAATTTTTCTGTTCTGTTTTTGAGGGATTTTTTTGTTGTTTGGGTTTTTTTTAACACATTATCCATCCACCACCTTTTTGAGTAGGGTTTATTTTAAATGTTTCCCTTCCATCCAGGAAGGAGAATATTAGCTGAATACAAAAGACTTTTTAAGATACATTACAAGAGCTGGGGACAGAGTAAGGGAGAATGAAGAACTCATTGTTTTGCTACTTTTGAACTCTGTCAAGACCCTGAACCTAAAATATATATGCTTGAATAAAGTAGAAGATTTTCATTTAACATGATTCAAATGAGCAGTATTGGTCATTCATATACTTAATAACCAGTATCTGAGCCTAAATGAGGCTAGAGAATTTGGGTTTGTGAATGTTAATTTATATGAACTTTAACTTTTCCTGTGTTACTAGCTATATAGTGCAGCAAGCCATAGATTTTAAGTTGAAATTAGGTTTCTACTTGTCCTTCTGTGTGTACTTTTCATCATTTTTGCTTTTGATTTCCTTTCCCTTTTTTAATTTCTTTTTTAATTTTCCTTTCTGCTTTGCTGAAAGGAACATGACAAAAATAGAAATAAATCACCATAGTATTACTAAACCACAAGTGTTTGGTACCTTATGCAAGCCTATGGAACCACAGCAGTTGAGTTAAACATTATCTTTAACATAATAAACATTAACATCTTCAGGGAGAGGTAGGTAGATCCATTTGATTGTTATACCAAGACAAAATTATATCAAATGGAGATCCTGTTTTCCTACTGAATTGTTAATATTGTAATCAATATGTGGAACTCCTTCAGGGGACATACATCCAAGTATTGATAATGATAATCTGATTTTAACTCAGAACGTGTGATGAGGTGAGAGAGAGCACCTCTTACTTGTGTATTTGTGTAACAGCCAACTCTGCTTCAGGTTTGTACATCCAGTAAGTAAACTGCTGTTAGTAGACTCCCACAGGAAGAAGAACTTTTTAAAGACTATGCTTACAAAAAGAGGTGTCTCCAGTTAATATTTTTTAGGTTGAAGGAAAAAAAATGTCATGATAGCTATCACTAGCAGATAACGCAGTAATCTAAACTTTAAGAAGTTTTCTTCAGATTAAAATTTTATTTTAGACTGAGATTAAACCAGTGATTAAAGATTACCTGTGTAATGACCCTTGCCTTTAAACTTTCAAATTAATATCATAAGGAATTAAATTGTTACTCGTTTCAAATGGCAGAAGTCACTATTTGTCATGTGTCCCGCAGTGTAGTGTCAGCCTGTCTAGTAATGAGGAGAGTGAACCTGACTGGTAGGTAACACATCTGGCTTCTTAATTGCACTGAACAAAAGAAATCCTGGCCCCTGTCTGTGCATCCTCATGAGTTCATAAGCACAAGAAGGATATTTCCTTTTTTTTTTTTTCCTTTCTTTCTCTCCCAGTCCAGACAACTTACTAACAGTCCATCAATAGGAGATTCTCCAGCAGGTCTGGGAGACAATCGTGTGTAAAATGAAACAATCAACCTGATCTTCTGTGCTTCCAAGCCAGGTATGATAGTAGGGCTTAGAGTGGGTGATTGCCTTCTTGGTTATCTTAGGGAGCTCTACAGCATTGTACCCTCCACCTTCCCATGAGACGTTACCAGTAGCCCCTGTTTGGAGTTGGGCTGAGTAAACTGGCACTATTTAGCCCAATCTCACTAACAAATCTGATCATTAGAAAGTTCTGAAACTCAGTGCCACAGGCTCCTGCTCTGAAACGGCTGCACGGTTGAAGGGGAGGAGGATGTGGCAGCAAGCAAATGACAGGCACAACTGTAGATCAATGTGGTGATTGTATCAATTTCAGATTCTCTACTAACAATAGGTGTCTGATTGGACACCACTGACTTTATTGGTAAGTAGATGGGCTATAATACACCTTCCAGTGCATTAGTTGTTTCTGCTGATTGGATGAAAGATAAATTTCACATGGAGGACAGTTTGAGTCCCATCATTCTCACAATTACATTGAACACCAGCTAAAAGTGTCCTGTTGCTGCTGCACTTTACAGCAGCACATTAGAAGGATTTTCCTAATGCATTTCCTCACCATAGTCTGTGCAGCATCATTCTTCTATAAACTGAGATCTGGGTCAAAATGTCTCACTGTTCTTAATTTCAATAATTCATTTTAAAGGTAATCACTTTCTCTGGAAAAGGAAAAGGACTATAGAAAGAATAAACAGAACAGTGGGACTCATGGAAATGGAACAAATGAATTGAATGTTAAGAAGCTTTTATTACAGTAATTCTTGTTTTATTCCAAAAGACAGCAATGTAAAGTATGTAGGGAA
>NW_010263869.1:24438-35322 GCF_000690775.1 Eurypyga helias
ATCACCCTTTTACTCCCATAACCCTATCCCCTATATGAATTTTAACAGTACTGGATTATCTGGACCACCTCCCTCTGTTTGAACCAGCGACTTAACTCTATGTAGAAACTAATATGTGAGGTTCTTCATTTCTGTTTTGAAGATTCAGATCTGTGAAATATTGAAGGCTCTTCTAATGATCCGGTAAAGGAAGGGACGCAGGAGGAGGAGGGGGGAAATCCCACAGTTTGCTGAAGAACATGTTATTTGTCTTCCACAGACTTAAAGCTTTGCAAGTCAGCTTTTCTGGCTCAGGGCCAGACTGCATAGTACCTTTCAGAGTCACACCTTAAGACCGGAGTTCATGAAGGTACTTCAGCATTTGTCTGATGTTCAGTGTATGAGCAATACAAGTTAAATTGGAGTTTAATTATGTGATTAACTCAATTTATTTAACATTCTAAGCAGAGCATATAAACAGACCATGTAAATAAAGGGCGGAAGAGTTACTTTCAAGAGTAATTCAATAGCAGTTAAATATTTTCTATATGGTTCATGAATTGTGTGGCCTCATGTATTTACCTTTTAATTGTTCAAGACTATTGGGATTCCAAAAACAAACAACTGAGAACTAATCTGATCTAAGGAGCTTTCCAAGGAACATTTTTATCATTTATCAAGCCCCCTTTGCTCTGTTAGACTTCATGGAATGACAAGGCCATTTTCAAGCCATAAACCCCCATGCCCCATGCAGTTATGGCATGCAACCAAAGAAGTCTGGAGGAGAAAATGAAGTCATAATTAACAACAGCTGCTCACGCCTAGCATTTCCAAACAACAACCAAAGGTTTTTTTTCTCTTTTTTTCTTTTTTTTTTTTTTCCAAAATCCAGAATCAACAGAGACCCTTATGATTTATTTTCAGGGTAACAGAAAGAAGCCTCACAACAGTCCCTGGGGGTCTCTTTGTTGTCCAAGACGTGCAGGAACCTCTCATCACAATCTGTTTGATAGAGGTTTCACTGTTGTTTTCTTGTTACATTCAGTGTCCAAAATCAAAGAAAAAAGGTAGTAATTTCCTTTACTCGTGTATTGTTATTAGTTTGGTGCAAGGTTTTGTCATCAAAGCACATGGGAGTGTTCTGTCCTTTAGAGGCTAATATTAAAATATAGAATGGAATGATCATGTTTTATTGGCTTAGCCTTTCCCTGCACTGCTTATAAAAACAGACAGTCCTTTAAAATGTCTCACTAATGCTCATTTTCCTGAGGGTGGAGTTGACCTCAAGTAGTTTACAACTTGGCTGTTAGGTAAGACTAATTAACTTTGACTTTGTTGTTAGAATAGCCTAATCTGCAGTTTCATCTTAAAGAAGCCAAAGAAATAGTATATTCAAAGGAAACAATGGAAATAGTGAGTGTTTATATATTGGCTATATAAGGAGGTCTTTTCCTCCACAGTCTTCATGCCTAACTTCCTAAAAAATGCTTGTGGTTTCACACACTTTTACAATCCTATTAAGCTGGTACAGAACTATTCAGTGAAAAACACTCTTTGTAGCTTGCACACCTTGTCTGCTTGTTTCCAGTTCTTGTGAGCAAGCAATTTCATTTTTAAGCAGCCTGACTCCTATGAAATAGTAATTTTTCTTAAAATGGTTCAGCTGAATGCTTCTAAACAAAAAGCATTCTGTTAAGGAGTAAATTTGCAATGTTTTTTAATTGTATCATTAATCTTTGACGAATTCTGTCTGTGGGGCCTTCCTTATAACATTATCCCTTCTTAAGAATAAGCCATACTTTATTTGCGGAAAACATTATTTTAATTTGTTAAGAGTAATGAAGAGTCTTGTGTTTTAATTCTGCTAAAATTACAAAAGTGATCCTATCATACTACTTATACACAGAAACAATTTCCATGAGACAATAACTTTTGAGTAAACAATTGTCTTTAATAGGAAAAATAACATTGTCTGAGCTTGTATAATAGCCATGAAAGTGGTCTTAATGTAATGTTCAGCTTTAGTATATCAATTAGATCAATACATTAAGCATTACTTTAACTTAAGTAAAAGTTAAAAAATTCCATTTTAGAGAAATAATGGCAATAAAGTCAAAATTGCTCTCTTTAAAAGTTTGTTTTTTATTTGAATTTGCATCTTTACAATTAACATAAAGAGAAAAACAATTTAGGAACTTATTGCCATGCCATCAGTATTCCACATTAATTCTTTCTCTTTTGTTGCAGTGGAAACAAAAAAAAATGAAACTTCCAAAGTTCTGTGTTTACACCCAGATCCCACAGAGACTTTGGGACAAACTCACTACCATTATAGAGTACAAACACTACATTCATGTATCTTGAAACTGTCATTCATAATATATTTTATTAGGATAATATTAAAAAGGACTACAATGGAAATAAATAGTTTTGTTAAGGCTATTTAATGAAACTTTAGGCTGGATTTAAATGCCAGCCTGCCTAGACTCTCAATGAAACTGTACTAGTGTGGTCTAGCAGACCTCCCTCAAAAAATCATACACATTGGCAGGCTTTACTGTCTGATGAACACCACCCTAGTACCCACAAAACAACACAGGAGAAGTCAGCTATTATTTCAGTCTCACGATGGCCTGATCACTCTCCTGAAACTTGATTTGTGCATAAGCCTTACATTAGTTGTTTCCTATTTGAGGGTTCTGGAGCAAAGGAGACAATATTCTTCCATTGTAATCAGCAGTTTTGGTAACTAATTCAAGCAGATGAAAGACTTAACTTTGATGTTGATTGGTACATCACCATTTTGTTACATGGAGTGAAGACTCAAAACCTAGAATTCCTGGAGAAATGTGGCAGTTTCTTCCAGCAAACTCTCTCCCTGCACAAGCAGTAGTGCTCAAAAATCTGTTTTCTGCCCGGTTTCTGCAGTTAGTCTCCTTGGGATCTCTCGCTCTACTCAGCTGAGGTTAAGTGCATACTTTAATGTCTTTGTGCATGTTTGTAAAGTAGGAGCTTATACCTTCTGAACCTAAAGAAAGGGGAGCAAGCATAACACAAGCAGTGGGGTGAGAGGTATGTACAATTAGGCAGATATGCTCATCACACTGGCTGCTATTCTGCCATTAACCAGGAGCTAAAAGAAGAGATCTGCAAAGGAAGGGCTCACCTTGTTGTCTTCAGGTTGCTCTGGTGCTGCAGTGAGATTACTGTGATGCAGTTCACAAAGGCACTGACTCTGTGCTGCTCTGAACTGCTGCAACCCTCAGCCTGACTGTGAGAGATCTCTTTGCGGCAGGCAGAGCTAAGTGAGCTTCAGTTTGTTGTGCAGACTGAAATAAGATAACGCTTGGGGTTAGCCTCTCCTCCCAGGAGAAAATTCTCTTTTTGCAGTAAGACATTCCATACAACTTTTTTGATCAACGCATATTATTTAAACAGTTGTGAGAGTGTTTTACAGAAAGGCGCTAACCTTCTTCATGCAGACACACAGATTTGAAAGATAGGAGACATAGTTGTTCCAATTACTCGAGAAAGTTTAGTGAAATATGTTTCCCATCCAAATGAACAGCCCCTTACCAAAATTCAGGAGGACTGAGTACCATTGTAAGCATCTCTATTTCAGGCATAGCAAGGTTTAAAAACAAATAAACAAACAAACAAAAAAAATCCAAAAAAAATATTGCTATGTGATTCAAGGAAACAGATTCAAGGAACGTACCTTTGAGAGCCAAATGTGACTCATTGCATTTGAGATTCCCTTTTTTCTCTTTTAGAGTAGAAAGTAGTGTTGTTAGATAACTAATGCTCCCACTGGATTTTTTGGTGCTTTGTTCTAGGTTTCCACTGGAGAGTGAGACGTACAAGTTATTTTCATATACCTGGGCATTTCAAGCTGCCTAAGCACCAAAGTAAGTAGTCTGGATATAATCCCAGCTTTCACCATTGAAGCTGCTTTACCATTATGAATACTGCATTTCAAGGACAAAAAATTGGTTTTCTGAGTTGGACTCCTGGTTGGAGCTGCATTGCAGAGAGGAAACTAGAACTGTTTGATTACGGTTAATGTGCAAGTGGTATAAAAGAAGAATTGCAGAATCTTATTTGCTAAATATAACTTCAAGTTTGCTGAATAGACTAAAGCTGTTTCTGCAACCATGCTAACCTTCTGCTGAATACATGAAAAGGGTACATGCTCCTTAGTCCTGAATCAAAATCAGAGAAATGAGGCTTACTGTCTGCCAACAGCATAGAATAAAGCTTTTCAGTTTACTACTTCAATGAGACCAACTGCCAGCCAGCAACCAAATTTTGCTTGTTATTTTAATATTAATGTTATTTTAACAAAGCACTCATAACAGTAATAATTACGACACTTAACTGTGAAGAAACCTTTTAGTGACCATCTGCCAAAATAGTCCTATGCACCAAAAGATACATCTCCTCCAATACTTCAGTATTTACTGAGCTCTTAATGCCTCACAGTGAAACTCCTGGTGAGTACCTGGTAACTTCATAGAATACAGTGACTGGGAAAAAAACTTAGTTATGATGCAACAACTGGGAGGATCATTTCAAAGTCTTGGTAGTTTTTCCTGTTTTAATAGGCACTGTTTGCTGATTGTGGAGCAAGCATTCCACTTGCATTATTTTTTTATATCAGCTCTGGAAAATAACTATAAATTAAAATTTGCAAATATTTTTTTTCTCTTAACGCATTTAAACACATGAGGCAGCTCCCAGTTTATGTGTGTTCATTTAACACTATTTAACTATTTAACACTATTCTAATAAACACACCTCAGGCTACCAAGAGACAGACGGACTCATGACCGAGGGGTGGACTTGACCATGGACGCTATTGCGCAGGTCATTCATGACTGTGAGACATGTGCTGCCATCAAACAGGCCAAGAGGGTAAAGCCTCTTTGGTACGGGGAGAGATGGCTGAAATATAAATATGGGGAGGCCTGGCAGGTTGACTACATCCCCCTCCCTAAAACCCGTCAGGGCAAGTGCCATGTTCTCACAATGGTGGAGGCAACCACACAGTTCCTGGAAACATACCCTGTGCCCCATGCCACTGCCCGAAATACTATCCTGGGCCTTGAAAAGCAAGTCCTGTGGTGACACGGCACCCCAGAAAGGTTTGAATCAGACAATGGGACTCATTTCCAAAACAGCCTCATAGACACTTGGGCCAAAGAGCACGGCATTGAGTGGGTGTACCACATCCCCTACCACACGCCCGCCTCTGGGAAGGTCAAGTGGTGCGATGGGTTGTTAAAGACCACCCTGAGAGCAAGGGGGGATGGGACTCTCAAAACTAGGACACACATTTAACAAAAGCCACCTGGTTAGTCAACACTAGAGGATCTGTCAATCGTGCTGGCCCCGCCCAATCAAAACTTCTATGTACAGTAGAAGGAGATAAAGTCCCTGTAGTGCATGATAATATATGTTGGGAAAATCTGTTTGGGTTACAGCTGCCTTGGGCAAAGGCAAACCTATTTGTTGGATGGCTTTCACTCAAAGACCTGGGTACACTTGGTAGGTAATAAGAGAAGATGGGGAAGTCCAATGTGTACCTCAAGGAGATTTGATTCTGGGGCAAAATAGCCCATGAATTAAATTGCATGATGGACATTAATCACTGAAACTAACCCTTGTTCTGAGTTTTGTGTTGTAGGAATCACTACAGCAGAAATCACCTGAACCTACAGAGGACAAGCCTTCTCAGAAGTGCAACAGTGACCTGACCTGAGTTGGCCTCAGCACCCAATGATCCTACACAACACCCCACCTTTCCTGTCCTGCGTGACCACCACAATGGATGGAACCTGTAGTCATGGACTAATGGATATTTTTTAATGTACATTTTGCCAAGATGGTCCATAGACGAAGAGAATGATATCTGTGTAGGATGGGATTGGGAAGGGGGAGCTTGTTAATTAGAATTTATGGAATAGTATGGAACTGAGCATAACATAAATGGCATGAAATGAGGGGTGGAGAATGTGCTTGTTCCAGGCAGGAGACAGTTAATTTTCTCTACAGTGCGGAGGGCCGGCCCAGGCTGACCAAGGAGTATTTCATTCCATGGTACTTCATGCTCAGTACAAATGTGCAGTTCTGAGGCAGGAAGTGGCCTGGGAGGGTCATTTAGATGGGCTAGCTTCATTATCTCCTTTTTTGGTTCTTGGTACTTGTTAATGGTGGGGCAGGTTCCTTTATTAGTGAGCTGGGGGGTCGGCTGTTTTTTTCCCTGGTGTGTTATCACCATGGGGCTCAGGATCTGCTGGCTCTTGGCCTTGGACTCTTGCTTCTTGGGACCTGGCTGTGTGATGGTCGGTGGGTGGTGAGCTATTGTACCATATTTTCTATTTTCTATTATTTTAATTACTTAGTAGTATTACTATTGTTCATATTAGTAATATTACTATAATTTTCATTTATATTCAATTATTAAATAGTTCTTATCTCAACTTTACAAGCTTCCTTGCCTTTTCCTCCAACTCTCCTCCTCCACGGAGGGTGAGGGAGGGAAGTTGAGTGAGCAGTTGTGTGGTACTTAATTGACAGATAAGGTTAAACCATGACAGACTAGAATAAAGAGGAAAAAAAATCAACAAATCACATGTATTTAACTTTAGAAGTACCTTGAAGATAAGTTTGCAAAAACAATCATGTATACATCTTATAAAACAGTAAAATGGTTAAAGAAAATTCCTGTCTGACAAGAAGAACATTAACTGTTCTCTGCTTTGAATTTTACAATTTTTTTTTTCATCCAGGTATATGAACTACATTTAAGGACAGTGTAAGGATTGCACAGAAAGCATCCATTTTTCTGAGAACAATTTTTTTCTTTAACAATGAAAGAGAATCACAGCTCACAACTGTGTATGCAGGTTACATTCTGGTCCACACTAGAGGCAGAAATACCAATATACTCCTGAATATCACCTATTTAAAATGTTTAATTCCTTTTTGGTGTTAATTTAACTGGAAGTTGAAAATGGTCCTCAGTCACAGCATGAGTGTTCTGTATTACATTGTTTGTCTTATAGTCAAGTGTGCTAGGGTACAGCTATATGGGCTATTGTCCTCTGAGGCCTTCTTGGGGACAGGATGTCTATCTCTTGAGCCTCCTCTATTAAGCAAAATTTTAAAGAAATAAATACTGCATGTGTTGAGAGTGCTTTGTGTAGGCAATTTTATTGATCTGTTGGTTGGGGAAATCCACCCTGAGGGTGGATGAGAGGAATGGCCATGTAAAACCACTGTAGCAGGCCCAAAACCAGAACTAACTGTCCCAAACTGTATTTGATGGTGAACTTTGTATTTAGAGATCAGTTAAAATACTCACTGAGTGTAGAACTGGGCTTTAGCTTAGAAATGTTTGTAAAAGAAAGTAGCCTGTCCCAGGGCTGCAGAGTTCTCCCTGTGACACATTTACAGACAAGCCTATCTTTTTCTTGTGAAAAATGGTAAAATTAAACAGGTTAAAAGAGAAACCAAAAGGATGTTGCAAAGGTGGCAAAGGAGAAAATCTGGCTCATTAAGTCTTAACCACAGGGGACTTTGAGAGGTTTTTTAACTGATTTCAGTAAGCTTTAGGATTTCTCAGTGTCTATGGATCAGACTCAAGATTACGGGGAGAGAGAGTAAAGGCTTTGAGTCAAGTGATTTTGTGTTCCTCTCTGGTGATACAACATCACAGAGAAGCATGAAACTACTAAGATGTCAAAGATATTAAAAATATAACTGTTGAATATCTCTTCACAAACTTGTTTTGCTATTTGAATTCTTGAGCAAGCTACTGTGCACACTAATTAAATTCACTTAAAGATATATAAAAAGTTCTCTGCATGAACATAGATCTTACTGGTACTGACTTCTTCAAGACTTGTGAGCACATCATCTTGTGAAAAGTGAAATTTAGAAAGACCTTCACATTTAAATAAGATTTAATGTTCACAGAAAATATGTGTATTGTTTGTTTATTGTCATGATACATATAATCTTGTAATCAAGTTTTTTATGCAGACAGGGATGTAGATGTGGACAGACAAATTATCACCAGTGATGCAAAAGTTGCTATATGATGATGTGCTTAAAATAAACTGAAAGCTAATGTTTGACCTTTCTTTTACAGAAACCTTGAAAATTAACAACAGTAATGACTGCCATATCTGAGCCTTGCATCACTGTCTCTTCTCTCTAGATGAACACTCTAGCTCTCATCCCCAGGGTCTCACCATTCAAAGGCAGAACTTCAGCTTTTCCAACTTTTAGAGAGGGATAGAGGGATCAGAGTACAGCAGCCCAATTATGATGTTACTTTCTGTATGTACTGGAGAGTTACTTTTTGTTTGTTTGTTTTTTCTACTTAGACAGCTGTGTTACTGTTATAAACTCTCCAAAAAACTCCTCTAAAACAAATGAAAAAAAAATAATTTGAAAAATTAAATTTCACATGAATTTTGGTCCACAGAATGATGAGACAAATGGAAAGTTTGGATAGGAAGATTGCTAACAGTCTTCAGGTTAATAAAATTTTTGGGTTCAATTTTTCTGAATTTTACTACTACATAGGCAGTCATTTAGGAGGGATGGAAGTATTTTGGTTTTGGGTTGGTTTGGTTGGGGTTTTTTTCCCAACACAAAGAATTTTCAAGGATTTCCTAAATTGTTAAACCTGCAGTTTGAGGGAGAAACAATCCAGAATATTTAAATTTAGACATTGAGAAGCCAGAAATTTGTGTTAGATAAAATTTTATGGGTGAACAGCTAGGTGGGTAAATACTGGATTCAATGCAGAGGGTAGAGGTTAATGCGTCATACTCTACCTGGAAGCTGTTAACAAATGGAGATTCATGGGTCTGTCCTGGGATGTATCCTGCTTAAATTTTTCCATGACTGGAAGGATGTAATGAAACACTTGCTCCTCGGCTTCACACATGACATCAAACTGAGGAAACCAGGTAACATGCTGTTGGGCAGGGCTGCCATCCAGAAGGACCTGGGCATGCTGGAGGAATGGGCCTTGTGCAGTTCAGCATGGAGAAATACCAAGCCCTCCCCTTAAGAAGGCAAAGCCCTGGGCAGCAGCTCTGCAGAAAAGTCCCCAGGGCTCCAAGGAGAACAAGCTGCAGAGGGGCCACCCTGGGGCTGGCAGCAGCAAAGACCAGCAGCGTTGAGAACTGTAGGAGTAGGAAGGGCAACCAAGCTCTGTAAGGGTCTGGAGAACAAGTCATATGAGGAGCAACTGAGGGGGCTGGGGGTGTTTAGCCTAAAGAAAAGGAGGCTGAGGGGAGACTTGATCGCTCTCTACAGCTACATGAAAGGAGGTTGCAGGGAGGTGGGTGCTGGTCTGCTCTCCCAGATGACTGGTGACAAGACAAGAGGAAGTGGCCCCAAGTTGTGTCAGGGGAGTTATAGTTCAGATATGAGGAAAAAGTCCATTACTGAAAGAAAGAGTGGTCAGGCACTGGAAGAGGCAGCCTAGGGAAGTGGTGGAGTCAACATCCCTGGAGGTGTTCAAGGAATGTGCAGGTGTGGCACTTGAGGACATGGTCCTGTGGGTATGGTAGTGTTGGGTTGATGGTTGGACTAGGTGATCTTATAGGTGTTTTCCAAACATAGTGATTCTGTGAGAGGGAGTCATGTGAGGATTGCCCTTGACACTGCACATCTTAGACCACACCTAGATACTTCATCCTCTGGTTTGGGCTCCCCAGTCCAGGAGGGATGTTGCCAAATTGGTGTGAGCCCAGCAGAGGCCCACCAGGATGTGCAGTGCTGCAGCACCTGCCCTGTGAGGGGACTCAGGGGTGGGGTATGGAGGAGAAGGCTATCTCTATAGAAAGGAAGGCTTTGCAGTTACCTCAGAGAAGCCTTCTCCTACCTATGGCCTGCATGTTGGGAAGACAGAGGCAGGCTCTCAACAGCCAGACAGTGGCACAAGAGACAGTAGGCATACATTAAAACAAGCTACTTCACACTGGAGATAGAGGGAAACCATTTTTCTCATGGGAACATCCCAAAGTGGAGCAGGTTACCCAGAGAGTCTGTGTGGTCTGCATCTTCAGAGATTGTCGTGACCAGGATTGAGAAAACCCTGACCCACATGGTCCAGCTTTCTCAGTGATGGTGTTCTCAGTGAAAGACTGGATTAGAGACCTCCTGACATACTTTCAACTTCAGTTGCTGCATGTTAGAATCAAAATAGTAAGATACTTTCATTCTCCCGTAAGATGCAGTGATGTAAGTATTGAAGTAGCAGGAACATTTTCGCATGTGCTTTTTTGTGAACAGTCAGATTGGACAGAAGGTCTCCACTGTTGTACTTACTGGTTCTGCCTAGTTCCCTGGACAGTTTGAAAACGCAGTGCATTTTCAAAAGGAGAACTTTGTACGTAAGCCTATGTTTTGGGCTACACTGGCATTTCTAAGCATCATTTTTGTGAAAAAACGCTTGGGGAAAAGCAATTTTCTGTGCCTTCTGAGGTAGGCACAGAAAATCACAAAGCAGCTGACATGGTGTTTATCATAATACGTTTCTAGTTGAAACAACAAAATAAAATAACAGGAATTTTGTATTATTTTTTTTATATAGCTGATTGAATTATCTAAAAATATACTTTTATTCTCAATGAAAAATTATGACACAAATAAACTATATATTTATGTATATTGAACCCCAGCATATCTGCTAATTAAGGTACTCTGTAGTCTCCTCTGAGGACAATATGACAAGCACTGAAGTAACAGAAGTACTTTGTGGTACACAGTAGATTGTTCACAAAGCATGCTCTGTTGCATTTCACTGAGTGCCCAGTGGCCTACAGTTGGTGAAAAGGTATATATATATTGTAAAAGCAATGAACAATTCTCTTGAGGTGC
>NW_010263869.1:35364-39685 GCF_000690775.1 Eurypyga helias
GGTCATCCTGCAGGGCACACATCTCTAAAACATTATTAAATCTTAAATCTCATTTTCTGTGGTACTTTTGAAGGGTTTGAATACAGTGTTACTGCTTGCACAGCCACAGTGTAAAAAATAATTAATTAATTTTGAAAACCCTGAAAGATTAGATCACTGGGAAAAACTGTGTTGTGTTTCTATACTGCCACACCAGAGAATGACAATATATTGGGTAGATATATCAGGTGTCTGAGGTAGGTACTGAAAATCACAAAGCAATGTTTATCATCTTAAAACTTTCTATTTGAAATAACAAAGGATTTTTTTTACTTCAAAAGACCAATATTTAAAGGGTGTTGATTTATGTAAATCAATAATTTATCAACTTGTTCTCTTTCTCTACTGTCAAGCAGATGCTTCTAGCTTTGCACTGCCAGACGATGTCAGCTGCAAAGCATAATGGCCTTGTGCTTCATGTAGAAATAAGAACATAAATATTTAAAAAATCCTGCTTCAGGAAGTGAGGGTGAGTTAGGGTGGGGTGAGAGATTTTGCTGGTTTACTGTGAGAGCAATGCAGGTCTACCTATTTTATGGGCTGGTTTTATCAGAAGTGGAGGCAGGGACATTTCAGTCTGATTTTTATCTCCTAACAAGACTGAC
This sequence comes from Eurypyga helias, assembly GCF_000690775.1. Classification (NCBI taxonomy): domain Eukaryota; kingdom Metazoa; phylum Chordata; class Aves; order Eurypygiformes; family Eurypygidae; genus Eurypyga; species Eurypyga helias. Next base: position 36,009 of record NW_010263869.1, read on the forward strand.
AGACCCAAGTCTTTTCATGGCAATTTGTTGAAGACATCTGGTGAAGCTTTCTAGGAGATGAACACACAGCAGAGTGTTCCTCTGGTATCAGTTGGCATGGCAACTAGTAAAAGACTATTCAACATCCATAGGTTTCAGAAAGGTTGAAGCCTAGTTGAAAATCCATTTGGGCTCCTATCTGCAAAATTCTCCTTTTGAAAATGCACTAAACCTTTTTTTCAGGGAACCAGGCTGAACCAGTAAGTACAATTGTGGAGCCTTCCATCTCAAATAATTTCCAAAGCACAGTATTAATGATTCCAGGAAGCAGAGGCCTGAGATGATAGACAGTATTACTGGCACTGTACAAAACAGAATATTACCAGAAGGCTGGTGAAGACCGCTGAAGCCTGGGGGTAGTGCAGGAAAAGATGAGATGAGACAGAGGGAAGGGAAAAATGCTGTTATCAAAGTTTAATACAGTAATTATCCTGAGTCACCACAGGCAAATGACTGATCATGCTTCATCATTGTATTTTGTTAAGTAATATAAAGTTTATTCTATACAAGGCGTTGCACTCCCCACTTGGCAAGGTCATATCACTTAAACACACTCAACAGCTGTACAATATAAGTTGCTTATTTAAAAAAGACTGACATAGGAAAAATATCTTTAAGGTGGTGTTCACATCTCCTGCTCAAAAATCAAGTAAATTGTCTTTGATGGATAACTTTGTGAATATTGAGAAGAGAAAGAATTTACCACCCTGATTGCTGTCTTCCCATAATCATTAGTCTAATCTCTGCAATGTCTGTGCATTTTGGGATTAGATTCATTTTGAGTTTGATTTTCTTTCTGCAACCTGTCCCTCCACAAACACAGTGAGTTAATAGCTGCACATAGTCTTTACAGTTACTTTCTAGATTTAAAATGGTTAAATAATGAAGTTCAGTGGCTGATTAACTGGGAGCACACTGTAGCTGGAGCTGTAACCAGAGAACCATGTGGAAGACAAGCGTGGATCACCGCAAGGTGCAAGCTTAGTTATGGAAACTTGATATTCCTTCATGTCTTTCATGCTGGTGTATACAAAATAGGACCAGAAACCAGTTAGGAGAGTCAGTCTAGGATAGAAAAACCCTGTCTACACACTTTGCAACTAATACAGCAGGACTATAGGGAGACTTTTTCATAGGGCAGAGGATCATGGAATACATACTGTCTAAAGCTTGTGTCTTCTTTTCAGGAAAACAAAGTATGGTGATACACCTCTGAAAACCAGGATAATCACACTGTTGAGGGCTACTGATTTCAGTGTGCTTGGGACCATATACTACATAAGTAAAGTAGAAACTGATGTGGGGAGAGTGTGTGTGTGCGGGTGCGTGTATCTGTGCTTATATTTGCTCTTTTTGTTGTTGTTTTTTCTGCATGTATTTTTGTCTGTTACTAAATTTTATAGGATATTTGGGAATTAATTAGCATGGTACAGTTTCTCTTTGAGTATAAATTAAAAAAAAAAGAAATTGATTATTAGGTCTGTGTTCAAAATATTAAGCTTGACTACACTGTTTCCCCTTTACCTGGACCTCCTTAGGAAACCAGATGTAAACCTTAACAAGGGTTATCCGGGTTAAATACAACTGCAGTAAACTGTTCAGCAATGGGTAACCTGGCTCTAATTAAAGTTAAAATTTTTCCTCTTCCCCACCCCCAAAAACTTTGCCTGTGATCTTTTCAAATTTATAGCAGGGAATAAAAGAGAAATCCTGCTCAACCTATGCCTTCTCACCCCCAAATTATGATTGCATAGTCTTGGATGTGATAAAGTGACAAATATGGATGCATTTATGTATGGCTTTAAAACTTGAAGCATAAAGTTCAACTTTTTTTCCACTAATGAAGTGACATCTGCTGTCCTAATATTGCAGTTCTGTGAGTTAATATGAATTGTTTCAGTGAGATCCCTTTTCAATCAGACATCCAGTCTCCAGTGTTTTATCTCACATTTTTGGATCTATGTAGGTGGTTCAGAAGAGATGGATTCTCTATAACTACTTGTTATTGAAGGAGTTCTCTATCAGTGAGTTACCTTATTAACCATAAAGTTTGCAGAAATGGATATTTTGATGCTTTCTTAATTGGATCAACCACATATATAAAAGATCATGTGCGTATGAGTAGAACAGCCAAGGGCTTGTCCACTCTTTTGTCCTACTGACATATATTTTAGAAGCAAACGAACAATGGCTATGGGTAATGCTTGGATCAGGCTCTAGGTCACTTCATTTCAACAGGGACTGAAGACTGACATAAACCTTCACAGAATCACAGAATGGTTGAGGATGGAAGTGACCTCTAGAAATCATTTGTCTAACCTTCCTGCTCACACATTGCCCCCTACAGTCAGTTGCCCAGGACTATGTCCAGGTGGCTTTTGAAGATGTCCATGGATGGAGATTCCAAAACCTATTTGGGTAACCAGTGCTCAATTACTCTCACAGCAAAAGAAGTGTTGCCTGATGTTCAGATGGAACCTCTGTGTTTCATTTTGTGCCCATTGTCCCTTGTTCTGTCACAGGGCACCACTGGAAAGGGCCTGGCCCCATCCTCTTTGCAGTCACCCGTCAGGTTTTTGTATGCATTGGTAAGATACCCCCTTTCATATTCACTTCTCCAAGAGCTTGTAGTCCTCTTTTTTCTTTTAAGGGGCATGCATTTGCTTGCCTTTTAATCCAGTGAGAAGCCAGCTGCTTGTTTTTATATGATTTAGTTATTTTTCAGGTCAAATACTTAGCAAACACTGAGTGCTTGCTGCTGAGTTCAGTATGGCTGAAGCTAACCCTGTCATAAATCCAGAAGAAGTTAATGACAGGAACTTCAAAATGTTTAGTCACTATACTGTAGAAATGATTATATAGTCAGAGCGGTGTTGTTATTTCATTTGGGGCACTAGAATTTCTTTTAGACAGCAATAGTTTTAAAGTCTTAAATAGAAACTCTTGTGTCATAGCATTTCCAATAAATGGATAGACAGTCATCTAAAGTGAAGCCAATTAAATGTAATTTTTTAAATTTTTTTGTCTCTTTAGCATGTATCAGCATAAATTCCATATCAAGGAGAAAATGTCTTGTTTTCCTACCATATACATATGACCTGCTTTCTTGTTGGGGTAATTCGATTTATACATCTTTAAAAGATGTGTTTTGAAGAAACAAGCACTGTAGTCTAAATTGAATTAACACTGATGGTAGCTCATGGGCTTCAGCCTCCCCAGATATGTAGACAGCCCACCTCCTGTAACTAGTTTACAGTGTCTAGAGGTAGGTCATCTGTTCAGTTACAGTTCACTTCTTGATCACTTACTGTCCTCTGTATGAAAATGGAAGCATGTTGTTCTGACTGCACGAGTAAGGAGTCTTATACCAATTTGAATTCCTTTTTAGCTCCCAAAATATTAAAACTTTGGGAAAATCCTCATTAAGGGTGGGGGGGGGGGGGGGGAGACACAGGATCATCTAGTTCCATTCTTGCCTTGATTATTAACCTTCATTCTCCCTTTTTGTTGTTGTGCAATGTCAAGTGTTTGAAGGCACTTCAGAAAAGGGACCCTAGTTTTAATCTTTCTATCTACATTGGAGTATTAAATTAAATTTTGATGCAGGTTTTTTCAAGATATGCGTGCTGCAATCCATG
>NW_010263869.1:39812-58263 GCF_000690775.1 Eurypyga helias
GACCTTTAAATTCCTCCTGTGTGTTGCTAGGCGTCTTCACTACCAATGTATGCAAACAGTTTCTTCTGTCTTGGACTCTCTCTTTTTCTGAAGGATTAAATGTCACAGATATTGACAGTTTTGAATGATCTGTTATGTTATTAATGCATAGCCTTAATAAATCACCTGTAGGGAGTTGACTATCTTTACCTTGTTTTCCTCAACTGTAAACAATGCTGCTTTATTACTAAAGAAATAGTAGAATAGTTATTATTTAGTTATTTAAACATCTATGAATTGATAAATATTTTAAAGAAAAATAAAAAATATATATCATCTTTAGACATCTTAATTTTGGCTGTCTACTAATGAATAACTAAATAAGTAACTGGCCTTCAAGGTCAAGTATACAGATTACTTAAAATAAATTCTATTTGCAGAATATCCATTATCTAATCATGTGTGATTTAAGAAAATGATTTAGAAGAGCAACCAGATTTAAAGAAGAATGACTCCTCTAAAAAATCCTTCTACTACAGATGGTGGTTGCCAACCAATCATGGCAGAGAGAAACTATTATTTTATTCTACAATAAAAGGAGTACTTTGAAGGTTAAAGAAAAGTGAATGGTATAACTCACTCCAGTGATTTCTTCCCAGCTTAGTCCCCCAGATGTAACTGCTCTCCATTTTAAACCCAGACTTCATTTTTAATTAATATATATCAAGCTGTCCTTAACCTGTTTTCAACACAGTACTCCCAGTCACACTTTAAACTCCAGTTATCCCTTAATAAAAATAAGCTGTGTTAAGATCTCAGCAGCTCAGGCAGTCACATACACTCATTGTTTTCTGTTCCAAATCAGAAAAGTGTGCTATACAATAAATCTCTTTTCACTGCGACTGTTTCTAAAATGTTAACTGAAAGCTTAGGACTGATGGACTGAAAGTGCCGTACAATCACTCTAGGCTATATTGTACCTCAAAGACTTAAAACCAGACCTAGCATCAGAAACAGGCTGAAGGAAAATTTTGCCCTGGAGCCTAAGAGCTTTTGGGTTCTAGGTCAGGTCACACTAAAACCTGGCAGAGCCAAAGCCCTTGCTCTCTCTTTGAATCAATCTGGCTTTAAAGCTAGGTTGAGGGAGATTCAGAACTTTAAAGCAGAACTGAAATATCCAACCCCAAACTTGCAAACTAAAAAAAAAAAAAAAAAAAAAAAAAAAAAAAATCATTCTCCGTAATCATAGAAATGTTTAAACTCATCAGATTTCTTTTTGATATTTTTGATTGGTGATTCTGGCTCATGACTACCACCAGGAACTCAATACCTGTGTTCAGACTGAGATCCAGTATCTAGGGTTTTTTTAGGATAATTGTCATGTAAAAAATTACATCTGTCCAACTGAATCTCTTTAGAGATATCAGCTAATAATCCTATACTAATGCTAAATTATTCTTCAGAACTACCCCAAGAATACTCTTTCTTGATATATTGGCCTGTCCTTCAGGGAGCTGAAAGTCAGACATGCAGTCATCTGAAATATTTAGAAACGTGGAATAGTGGAGACAAATTTTGCAACAATCAAATTTCTCAGCTTCACCAAAAGCCTTGCACAAAGTCCTTTGCTGGGTGTTTTAACAACTTTGTGACCTGGCAAAGTGTGTTTTTCAAAATGAAGGCATTATGAGGAAAAATTTGTTACTGTCATTACTATTGCTGTTAGTAACAGATTTTGTTTAGTTATGCAAATATGCTGTATTCTATATAGAGTGCAACTTGAAGCAGCTGCTTTTAATTCCTGCATATGCATGAGATGATACAATTTATCATAATAATATACTATATTATAAAATTATGGTGAAATTATGTATTCTTCTCCAGTTTTTATTATCAGGATCATTCTACTCTTTTTAGCACTCGATGCTTCATGGTATCCTCAAAGTACTTGGGTTTGGGAAAGCCAGAGAAAAGAACAGATGAATGCACACAAAAGGTTATCAGCTGTTAAAACCTAAAACTATGAAAATGCAAGTTAAAATTAAGATATATGTTTTTAATAGGTTTAGCCACTGAACAACTTATGGAGAATTGTAGCAAATTCATAATTACCTGAAGTCAACATACCAACATTGACTTTTCTTCTTTTATTTCCCTCCCACTGTGCTAATGTTCACCCAACTACTGGCTATATAAAAAAATTCTGTGTCCTATACAAGGCATAAAGACAAATTAGATATTACTACCAGTCATGACTATATATATATATGATATGTAAGAGGTTATAACTAGAAAGTATAATTTAATTAATATAATGCCTAATTTTAAGTGTTATTTAAGCCATGTATTGTAGCTCCTAATTTGGACCTGGATGCCTACTTTGGCAGTGAAGTTCCAGAGTGATGAGTGATTCAGTTGGAGTTTCTAGGGCTGCCAGAGTCCGAGGGACATTCATGACATTACAACTGAGATTAAAGATGGTGTAGATAATTCTTTCGATTAAATAAATATGCGAACTAAGTTTTCAATGAAGGTAATAACAAGATTAAGTAAGGTCTGGGAAAAAGAAATTGTTTCATCTCAAAGCTCTTTGAATTTACTCCAGTAGCAACAATCTTTATGCTAGATTCCTGAAAGATCATATTCAGGAAGTCAAAGTGTTCAGTAAGTGCATTAACTTCAAGATGATATTTTTTACTAAAGAGGAAAAACCATGTTTATGAAGAAAAAGTAATTCACATAACAACAAGCTTTAATAGCCTGACCTCAATAATGTGCAAATCTTGTCAAAGTCAAAAAAAAAAAAAAATGAATCAGAATAAATCTAGGGAGATAAATGGAAAACAGGATGAAATGCAAAACATCTTTGTCAAAAGTATATCATGCCAGTTTAACCCTGATATCCTGGGTTTTAAATGGCAGTTGACAGAAAAAATGTGTTCTGTGTAGTCAGTCTAGATTTCACTAAAGCATTTGATAGGGTGCCACGTGGGAAATTATCAATTGAATTTGATAATATGGGGCTAGTAGAAGAACTTTTAAAGTGGATAAGAAGAGCTAAGTGGGAGGTGATAATGGATTATGCTGCAAAGGGAATTACTGTCTTGGAGAAAAGTAATGCCATGAATAACCCAATGACCTATTTTGAGACCATACTTATTAAATACTTCCTTTAATGCCATGGGCAAAACCAGACTGCTAATGAGGGTTTCTGACAGTAATTTTGCAGAACATCATCAATACAAGACTCAATTACACTATTATATGGGAAAAATAACATGAAGAATAGTATGATGGAGAGGGAATTAGTTTCATTGTCACAGGAAACCTGAGGACATTTTCAGAAAGGTTATCACACTGAAGAACAGCAGACAGGGTTAAGTGTGTTTTAAAAGGTAAGTGTAGTAAGGATGGAAATGGAAACCAACGAGCAAGGCCAATCATGAGGACCTGGTGGTCTCTGTTGATCTTCACTGCAACAGTATCGGCTGGCTCTCGTGTGGTCTCACAGACTGAATGTCCATTATTGTTAGAGAACATCAGATATTCTCAAAAGCACATATTTGAGTTTGCTTTCATCCTAAAAAACATCCGGTGTTCACACTCCACAAAAGCCCTACAATACCTGCCAAATACAATAAGCAGAGACAATCAGTTTGCTTGAAATGTACATTTCTGGTGTACGAAAATCCTAAAAAATCCCTAAAATGTCTTATTTATACACAGAGGATTATATCTATTTCCTTTATATACAAAGGAAGGTGAATGCATCAACTTAGTTTAAAAAGGATATTAATTAAAAAATATGTGGGTATGAAGAGGAAAAAACCCAACAATTTTAAAGTAGATGGAATTTGCTAGTTGTCTATCTGAAAAGAGTAAGACTAAGTTCAGAAGACATAGAGATGGTTCAAACTCAATTGAGATAACACCATGAATCCTGCTTTAAAGATCTGAGTTCATCAGTCATAATTTCTGTAAAATAGAAACAGAAATTCCAGTTAATTCATTATGGCATGAAGACACCAAAGCCAGCCTCTCTCAGATACTTCATGATTTTTTTTTTTTTCTTAGAGATAATGCAGAAGAATGGGAGGATGGGTGAAAAGTAAAAACTATTTATGCAGCTGTATTTATTCTTTCTTCCTCCACCTCCAAATATTCAGGTTTGTGTTCAGGTCAAAAGGGACACAGGTTCAATTAAGATCATACTGATTTATATTAAAACATTTGTTCTCAATAAGATTTTTTTTTTTAATAAAGCAAAAGGTGCTCTCGCCAAACTGCTGAATCTGTTGAATTCTGCCTTTTAAATCATAAAAACATTTTAGTTGCTTCTTTGCTTATATTATTTTGAAGAACCTAATTTTGATGTGTTGAAGGAGCAAGACGTGTAGGACAAAATGGAGACACCAGATTTATTGCACTGTTACTCATAAGAGGAAGGATGCTTTGGCTGAGGAGAAGAAAAACAAAATTTCATTCATAGAGCAGATCTGTCTTGAAACATTTGTAGAAGAACTGATTAAGAGGGCATGCACAGACTTTAACTGTGCTGTCTGAAATGTAGAAGTGCCCACGAGTAAATCTACTTTCCCAATATGCTACCAATATACAATAAATGCATGCATCTACATATTGCACATAATAACTGTATACATCTATTCTGCATATTGTTACTATGCACTCCTTCTGCTGTGGTCAATTTATATTTCATATCTTTTACCTAGGGATTTTTCTTGGGAGAAAAGGACTACTCAGTCCATTAGCTGATCTGAATTTATGATGATAAATCCCTTGATGTTCAGCCATGACAGGAATTACTCTGCTCTAATGAGTAATAAATGTGGATAAGTCATGTGTCCCCATGGATTTCTTGGCCAGAAATTACATTTAGAAGAAGGCTAATTGTCTAAAATTTATCCAAATTCAATACAAATTTTATTGCTGTTAATTGCCTTTCCAGGTTTTGCAGCATTAAAGATATTTAAATATATTTGTCATAGCACTTGTGTGCATGTGTAATACTTAAGAATAGCACCAACTGCCATCGTATTTAGGCATTTCAACTGTTTCTGTAATTCAGCACTAAATCATTATGAATCAGAATGCAGTTTTCCATTATTTTATACCATAGCAGATCATGTTTTAAAAACTGTGCTAATGTTCCTGTCATAAAATGTGTCTTTGTATTTTGTAGTTCTTATATACATTCATTACCAGGGTATTGTTGTAAGCAGGAGATACTGTTATCAAATGACACCTGCTAGTGCCACTAGAGTTAAGGTTGTGTCAGCATTACCATGATAGACCACACTTTCCAGGTGTTTTTATGTCAAATGGTATAAATCACTCTAAGCTTGAACTATAGCACAGAAGGCCTTGTAGTTTTAAGCTCTGTGTAAGTATTATGCAAGGTGGAGAAGAGATTATTATTGTAGGACTAACAATACATGCAGGATTGACAGGAGATGCTGCTGTACCTGAGTCTCTGTTCCCAAGACGCAGCTTCCAAGGACCTTGCAAACACTGTATTTCACATAAGTGCTATTGTTTAGCACTACTGTTTATTGTAAAAAATAAAAGCTACAATGTGCTTAAGAAAAATGGTTCTATTAGGACATAGGATCATTGTCTGTTTGACAAGTATGTTCACTGCATACTAAAGATAATGTGGAAAACCTATTGTAAAAAGTCTGTTACAATTAGGGTCACAAATGTTCTGAAATACACTGAACTTAAACTTTATGTTTTTGAAATCATGCTTTCACTCAATTTTACAGCACGTTTCTGTGAACTCAAAGGCAATATGAAACTTTCCAATACATGGGTTTTTACTGCACTAAAAACATAAATACAACAAATTCAAAATAGCACAGATTAACATTTTTACTACTATTATTGCTACTGTTATTACTACTGCCCATGGCAGGGTTGTTGGAACTAGATGATCTTTAAGGTCCCTTCCAACCCAAACTATTCTGTGATTCTATGATTCTATGATTATTGCTATTCTGTTAAAGTTATGTAGGAGTGTAGTTTTTTTGGTTGGGTGTTTTTTTGTTTGGTTGGTTTGTTGGGTTTTTTTAATTGGCAGCCTTTGACCTTGCTATAAAAATGATTGTTATGAGACAGAACTGACCAATTTGCTGACAGAATTCTTTTCTTTCAGAGATCAGGAATAAGCCTGGTTTCTTGGTATTCCATAGTAAAACAAGAGCAAGGGATGCAGAACCTCAGGCACTGAAAACAGGGAATGAGTTACTAGAAGGGTCACAGCTTCTTTTGACATACACAGATTGTGTGTCAAGATTTTACTTCTTCTAGTATAACTTACGATCAGAGTCTATGTGGTTAAGTGAAACTGGAGATGGTAAAGAGAGAGAAGGAAGGCATGACTTACAAAGTGTTGAAAAAAGTGTGTTGTAACCTTCAAGTTGCTCCATGAAGGAGGTAGGCAGAGGCAGAGCCATCGATAGACCCTTCCCTTCCCACTCCCAAATGCTCACACCCTGAGTGGCTTCCCAAACTTCGCATCTTCCAATGGATCTGGCCCTTTGGGCTGTCTTCTGCTATTCACTTATGCCCTAGTCTGAGGATAGGGCTAACTGTGTTGTTTAGATAGTTTTGAGAAGTCATCTCCTTTGGCTTGTTCTCATAGCTTCTTAACTGTCATCAAACTGAAGATATACATTGTCTCACCGTGAGCTTTGCCAAATTGATTTCCTTTCCTGCTAAGGTGTTCGGCTGGGCTTTGTTTCAGCCAATGAATAAAGCTTAATTCAAAGCATGGGAGAGTCCGTATCTGGTTGTTCCATTGAAGTAAACAGTACTCGATTGCATGCTTAAGAATTGGAGTTGTTTAATCTAGAGAATGAAAGACGGAAAGGAAGCGTGATAACAGTCTTCAAGTATGCAAACGCCACTGTGAAAAGGAAGGGACTAATCTGTTTGCCATGTCTGTAACATATAGCACAAAGAGTAATATGTTTACATTTCAGTGAGAAAGAATGCTGGATGTGAAGTGAAACTTTTAAATACTAAGAATAGTGAAGCATGAGGATAGACAGGGAAGGCTGTGGGGTCTTCGTCATCTGAGTAGACTGGTGTAAGATGATCATATTTTAGGGAAAAGAAGATGGCTTAGATAATCCCTTCAGGCTTCTCTCACCCATTTTAATCATTCTTTCTCGCTGCATCATGAAGAAAAAGAGTTTGAAAATGTGTACACAATAAATGATGCCTCCAAGTTCTTGAAACGTGGGCACTTGAATCAAATATACACAAAGCACCATGTTTCCCCCATACCTTCATTTCCAAATTCTTCTATTCTTTCCATTGATGAAAAACAAGGGTGCCTTTATTGGCTGATCACTGACAATGTGCAATAAGAACATTTAGTTAAAAATCATTGTCAAAATACCTCAATCTCAGTGATGAAAAAGGTGCAGGTGGGTTCTGAGTAACTGCGGGATGAATAATAACTATCCTATTTATACTCTATTTTTATACTTTTTTAGAATTTTTCAACCAAGGTTTTATATCTGACCAGAGATATTTCTAACAATAATGAACTTCTTGTAGTATTCCTATTATTCAGCCTTCTGCTTCCAATCTGTTCAAAATTCTGCCACTTGTTTAATTTACTACTGTTTCTGCTACTCTCATATAACCCTTTACTCAGGCAACTGCATCAGTTAACTCTAAAGTTGAGAATAAACTTCAAAATTTTATTGTTAGCATTAAAGGCTCTTCAAACCTTTTCCCCTTTTTATTTGTGAAATCTGGTTCATGTTTATGGCCCCTCTCATAATTTATGTTTGGCTTCTGACCTGTTTCCCCTGAATCCCTACCATTTGCTGTGTCAAAATATCAGGCTTCTCCTCAATTAACACTGCTATTCCCTTTGTAGAATTCTACAGCTGAATCTTTTGGACTGTTCATTTCTGTGAGAATACTATTGAGAGGCATGTTTGGCCCTATTGTGCCATTTTCCTCAATTTTGCTGTACTCTGATGTTTAAGGGTCAGATTGCAAAACACAGTAGTTATATTTTTGAATATTCAGCTCTTCTTGTTGTTTTAAGCATTCATAACTGTAATTGAATTCCTAGGCATGATAAATATGGATACAAAAACATAATTGTTATGCTTGAGTTGTAAATGTCCTGTGTTAACACCTACCAAATTGAGAATTCAGGGACCAGCATAATCTGGAGAGGGCAGTGAAGGAAGCCAAACATAGAATTAGGCAGACTTATAAAGAAGAAGGACTATTACTTGAAAAAAAAGAAAAAAAAAAGCCTCTGATTTTGTATCAGTAACCATAAGCATACAGTGAAAAACCAAAAAATGGAATAGTAGTGTTTAGCCTCGAAGTGATGATGATTATCAAAGCAGAGCTAAATCAGAATGCTAGCGAACATTATGATTTATTTAATTTTTTTTCCCATAAATTTCCCGGTTGTTTCATGTATCGGTTTACATTCTATCTGGCTATCGGTCAACATGGAAAGCTGTGGTGGACTGAGTGTGAGTTCTGAACTGGATGTAGTTCTCACCAACAGAGGTTTGTATGCATTCTTCAAGGACAGGAGCTAGATACTGTGTACTGTAAAAGGGCTGTGGCAGCCACATGCCTCACTCATGTGCAACTGCCCGCCTTGCCTCTGCACTTTCCCTGGAAGTGCAACCCTCTGTGCTGCTCCTGCTCCCCCAACTTACCTCTTTTCTGTTTGGTTTTTGGGTTTTTTTTTTGGTTTTGGGTTAGTTTTGGGGGTTTTTTGGGGGGATGAATGGGGTGTTGGTTACTTTGGTAGCAACAGCGTCAAATCCTAGGGTGTCATCTTGGGAATGTAAAATTCAGTTTTGTTTATACTGCTAAAATTTTGACACATTGTGTCAACTTCATTAGTTTATTTTTCTTTGCCTTTTTCAAAAAACATTTTTTTGAAGGACTTGACCCTTCATTATGTTCAAGTCATGGAGAGCTTTAACATGGATTGTTCTGGAGTAGGGGCTGACTCCAACAGGACCTCATCCCACACATTACCTTGAAGCCACTTCAGTACCTTAAAAATTCTGTTCCAGAGTGTATTTGGCATAGAGGGACAGCATAATTAAGACTGCTCCGAACATACTGGCCACAAGTAAACAACCTCACAGAAGCAGTGCATAACCTAACTTCTGACTCCCAGCTGGAAATCTTTTGGGAGAATGCTAGCTTTTCTTGGCTTAAAAGTTACCGTTTCTGTTAGGAAGTAATGCAGTGCATTAGGCAGAACCACAGGGTCAAACTGGTCCCGCTGGGTGTCCCACGTTCTCCCTCCCTGCACACTTGTGCTTTGCTGCAGACTCTTTGTGGTCTGGTCCCATGAACTTGAACGCCAGTCAGGGGTTAGAGAACATGAGGTTCACTTCTGGGGGCTAGCTTTTGCCAGAAAAGGTCCAGTTTGGGTACCTTGAGACAGCTCCGCTATGCAAACCAGGGCACAGTCAATGGAAATAACTGGAAAAGTCGCTTCAAAAGTTTGTTCCCCATCCACACTAAAACACCAACACAGACAATCCCAAACCAGGCTTGATTTTAACAGTTTAACTAGATAAGTGATCAAGTTTCCGTACTCAGGAGTGCTTCTTGGAGCACTTAATTTGTTAGCTTTCAGTTCAGTTTTCTAAAATTATCTTCTATTTTGTGATGTCCAAAGCAATGCCACAAGTGAATGCATCTGGAAGCAGGTTGTGCATTGGAAAGCCCACAGCATCTGAATATTTCACAGGCAGCTCACGGCAATAGGGTCCCTGAGTGATCCTAAACCTGTTGGAAATGTGCTGGCGATTATTGATGCAGCAGCCTCTTTCTTAAATGAGTCACTGTTCCTCATTCATACCACAGGAGAAACAAACACTTTTTTTCTTGATAGTGAGATTATGTTTTATACGAACATTCACTGCAGGAAAGATTGAGAGTGTAAGAAATTTTCTGAAACTGTTCATAAATCTACAGAATAAAACAGGTACAGATAATATGTAAGGAATATGTGAGCAAATAAAGTCATTTTTATTCTCTTAAATTATCTTGAACACATAACAGTAAAGTAAATGTTCAAATTTTTTCCAAATTTTTCAATATTTTGATCTCATTCAAACAGTTTTTGGTTCCCCCACTACTCAGAATTTAAATTGTGATATTTTTAATATGGAAAAATATGGTTTAATGCTATAGTTTAGTTGCTCAATGTTATGTATATTTCAGGTCTTTAGCTTGTATTATATATCACATAGTCCAAGTATATTTTTTCTGAATCTTCTGATAGTTGCATTTAAATTGAGATATTGTGAGAATTATTCTGCTTTCTTAAGATATGCATTATTCTTTTCCCACAATCCCCAGACTGACTGCACAAAACACAGTCTTAAAGAAACAGTAGAAAATCATGCAAGCAAGCCAAAGCATAATTATATAACATTTGAAAAATTTGTGTAAAATCAGAATGTTTACTTACTTAAACTCTTCATAATTTGAAAATCAAATTTAAGTTTGTTCTGATTCATATGATATAAGATAATATAAAGAGGTCAGAATTAATGAGAATTCTGGTCTCATTTAACATACGTTTCCCTTTACTCTCTGCAATGTAAGTAATCTATACATTGCAGGTTTGCAAAGAGTTTGTTAAAAATAATTTAAATATACTAATTAATGTGAGGCCTGATCTTGACTTCTACAAGAGGAAATCTGTTCTGTTACACTGAAACGTTTGTTCACAAGTAGAAATCTGGTATGGTGAGAGGACTGTCAAAACTGTGATAATGGGTTTGAAACATGTCAGTACACTCTGGAGCTGTTTGCATGTGTTGGGTAGGTGCATGAATACAAAAAGTTGAGTAGATACAATAATTTACCTGAGTTAGACAAGAATTTTTTTAGCTTCATAGTGCTGCAGATGGTGCTGTAAACATGTCTCTGTCACATAAAATTTGTAAGAAAATGCAGTGATCGGCAAAGAAAATATTATTTTATTGCCAGATTTAGCATGAATGGGTGGCTTTGAGTATAGAATAGTCTCCAGTGCAACAGTTAAGTAAAAACAAATACAGTCAAGTTGCTTGAAATGTATTCTGGTTCCCTGTCATTTTCCACTTTAATCAAAAGGTGAACTAAATAAGTACTTCAGTCGAGTCTGAGGCTGCAGATAAGCCCTTGTTTTTGATAAAATCTGGGGCACAATATTGAATTTGAAACCATACTGTTTAGTATATTTGACTGAACCTTGGCCATTGACATCATATGCACTTATCTGTGTCCCAATTTGCTAATCTGTTCACTGAGCTATTATTTACCTGTTTTACAAAACGTTAAGTCTGAATTAATTGAGACAGGATTTTGGCCTTTCCTCATGTGGCTATGAGATTAGAAAGAGAAAGCAATGAGTTCTACTGATATCCACACCATCATCTCTGAAACTGAAGTACAGGTTTACAAATCCTCAATGTGAAGGTCACATCCCCCAAAACAAGAATGATGCCAAAGGCTGTTAGGGGACCTTTCAGACCACCACTGTTTATTCCTGCACAGTCCAGGCAGCTGTGGAGGTCTAGGGACCTACAGAAAACTCTTAATACCTGCCAAAACTTCAGTTAAAAACACTACGTATATTAAACCTGCAGTCATCCGTACGCACAGTGCTGCAGCTACTGAGAATTTGGTCTTAATAACGATACAGAGAAATGTAATGCACAGTGAGTATAGTGATGTCCTTCCTGGCAGGCAGTGGTTGACGTGCTTCCCAGTGAGACCCTGTTACAACTCCAATTTCATCCTCTTCACTTCCCCATTGGATTTCAGTGCTTTGATTTATGATTCTGGAGGGAGTTCTCTGTGAGTACTGAAGCAATGATCCCTACAAATGAAACATAATATAGATAATACTGTTGAGTTGCTCACTTTATATATTCTAGAGATGCTGGAGGATTTCTGTGAGCACGAGTCCTACATTCAGCAAGATCCGATAGTCCTCCTAGAGAGTCGTCCATTCTGCCTGTGTCATTACAGCATCCTTCTCACTCCATAGTGTTCAGTACTTAAATGGTTGATGTGCATGACTTAAAATTGTGCATCTAATTTTTTTTTCAATATGTATAAGAACATCCAAGTGCTTAGAAAATGTTCTTGGCATCTGAGACTATGAAGATTTGTGTCTTTTCAGAAATGCATAGATTTTTTAAAGAAATATTATTTTACAGAATGTTTTTCTAAATTAAAAAGCATATATTCTGATATTCTGCATGACCATTTGGATTCCTTGATGTGAGGCCTTTGAACACCAACCTGCAGAGTCAGTGCAGTAATTTTTGTGTGGCATGAGAGTCCTTTTTGCGCAGGAAGGTAATAACGAATCTCGTTACGTGCACAATTACTATCACCAATGGAAAAGAGCTTGGCTAGGGAGCTGAAGCATGGTTAGTGTCCCTGAGATGTCTGATTGCTATAATGGCACAAGTTAAAGAAACATTCCAGTTGCTGAATCAACTGCTTGCAGCAGAGTAGTGTAGAAGAGCCTGTGCTTTCAGCTGACTTAGGTCCCATTGTTGCTAATTAAATCATTCATACTTGAGCCAGATAGCAGAGTGCTGCTATCTTCCTGAGTCTGCAGAGAGTTTCAGTTGGTAGCTCAGAAGGGTGAACAGTTGCATTAGAAAAGGAAGAAAAATATTTTGAAATCTGATGATTTAAAACTCACTATTAGCTGTTTCAATATTGATCTACCTAAAATCAGCAAACTGATATGCTCATTGTGCAGTTCAAATTACTGCTAACAGGAGAGATTATAAATACATCTACCCAACTGTCGGACCCTCCAATTTTTGTCTTTCAGTTTGTAATGCATTCATGCTGAATACAAAAACCCCAAATATATCACATCATATCATATACATTAAGCATATTCACAGCATACTTAAAGCTTATGTAAAAAGACTTATTCATCGCATACGGAATCCTGTTGAATGTGAGGCCCTGTGCAGCTCAGAATAAAAGTCAGAGAGGCAGGAGGAGGGAGTGAAATGAGAGGTGATTCTTTAGTACAGGGTTTGGGTCACTGAGTAAGAAGGGAGGCTCTGCAGCCTTCACATCCTTCACGTCCTTCTCAGCATTCAGGACAGAGAGAGACTGAGTGTGTTATTGACCGCGCACCCATTAAGAAACAGGACCTTGTGTACCCAAGAGGCTGTCCTGCCCCCCTGTACAGCAGCTTTGCGTCACGCTGTGCAGAAAGGAAGAGATTTCCTGGAAAAACTATTTCCAGGTTTTTCAGGTAACTCCCTGTAAGGTGGGTGTTTCTCCTGGATGCTACTTTCATTTACACTAATGAACTTTAGGTTCTAGGACATGGTATTGTTTTCTGGGGGGGGGGCATAAAAGGAGGTGTGTTGAAATTTAAGAAAATTAGTACGCTGAGTAGTCCATTTGAATTTGGTCCACATTCCCTAACATCCCTAAGAAAAAGTGATGTTACTCTATTTTTCATCTATCTGTAAATTCTGAATAGCTTAATGATTTTTAGTGAAGTAAATCAAGACATCTTGCTCTTGATTTGTATCTTTTATGGTAATGCTTAAAAAAAAAAAAATCACAACTGAATTAGTTAAGAAACACTGAATCTCTGTGAAGGTTTTTGTTGAGAATTAAATGCCATGGACACACACATAATTTATTGACGATCCACAGTAACTTTTTATGTGGTTAATTTAGCCTGTGGTTCTTACCTAAGCCCTGAGATGACCTTGGAGTTGCTATGTATGTGTATAGACTGCTAACATATGGCAACTGAACCCTTCACGGCTTCAGCTTGATTTAGTTTTCTTGCCTTTTGGGGGTGAAGTAACCTAACCAAACTATTATCACCTTAAGTGTGTGCACAGATATTATTTCAGTTCAACAAATTAATTTTAATATGATTTCACTTATTTTCTTAATTCAGACTAATGTTTTCCAAATGTGTCCATAGATACAACTCCTAAGCAAAACTGAGCCTTAAACTACACATAGTTCTGTTTTTCTGGTGTTCTCCCTCCCCCACCCCAACTTCAGTCTTTGTATTTCCTCTTCCCAACCTTGGGTAGTTTCTCTGTCACCCTCTAAGGTAGAGCTCCTTGTATAAATTACGCAGGTGTCCGTATTTCTCTTTTATCTTGAACAAGCATGGCTTAAGGTCTCTACTGGTTTTGAATTAGCCTAAAAACAAACGTTACATTGTTAATTTGGAATGTTTTTGTAAATGCCTTTGACAAGGCTGTGCCAGGCTCAGTTCTTTGTCTCTGCAATGTATATATGGCTCAATTTAGTTACATGGGGAAAAAAAAAATCTTTCATTTTAAAACTGAGTTCTGTTTTAGCACTTGCCAGCTTTCAATATTTGTGCCTGTGATCAGTAAAGCCATAATCTTGTACATCACTGATCTCTCACACACTTATGCAGGTATGTATGCATGTCTGCACCTAACAGGTCTTGGAAACATGCAACTTTTATCTAGAATTTACTGCTATATGCTAACACATGTTGTGTCACTCATTTAATTTCTTTTCCGACACTCACACACTTTTTTCAAAACATTGTGAACCTTTCCTTTTCTTTTAAATATGTTATTGTGCTCCATTTAAAAATGTCAACAAATCTTTCCATATCGTTCACCACTGCAGCTGAGGATATAAGGAAATTTAAGATAATTTTAGAAAAAAAAGTTAAAGAGAATGTGAATAATAAATTGCAAGTGCTAATTATAGTTGGATAATTATAGTTGGATAATTTTTCATATTTTTCCCCATACTCCAGATGAAAATATATCTGAATGAGCTCAGAAATTTGTTGGTGAGTTTTCATTACATATTAACCCAATCTTTCTTGTTGAAAAATATACTAAATTGATAACATAGTTCTTCAGTATCAAATGGTCATAGTGAGTTTAAGGTTGTAATATACTCCACAAACTGCTCTTCTTCAAGTATCCACTAGCATAAAGCTGCCTGTGCAGAAAATGCTGGAGGAGTGGGTCTGCTCAAAGAGACCACAGGCACCGAGCTCCCTCAACGCCATCCTGCACGCTCCTGCTCATTTCAAGGGCACTCCAATATTGATGAGTCTCCCAGGGATCGTCAAGCACTGATCATTTCTCCAGCCCTTTGAGACATTGATTCAGAGCTACCTGCTTGGCATGTCTGTGGCACAAATGTGCTTCAGATACTGAAAAAAAAAAGTAAGAAACATGCTCATTAGCCATGCCTTACCCCATATGTATAGCGCCAGAAAGTTATAGATGCCAGCTTAAAGATCGAAATAAGGAAAAAAAAATTATTTTGTCACTTAATTGCAAGAACAGTGTCAAAAGATTCTAGAAATAAACTAGGTGTGAAAGGAAAGTCCCAAATTGCGAGCGGAGAAGTGACAAGGACCTCTATTTTCCTGACAACTTCCTTGGGGAAAGGGAATTGTTCTAAGGATGGGTTAGGCAGCGCTGACAGCTTGTCTGTCTGATTTGTGCAAAGCAGAGTGCCTCATTCATCTTGAATTTCTCTATAATTTTTTTTTTCAGGGAAGTAATTAGCAGAAATGCTTATTTCCATACAGTAGTGGTCAGATGACTTAAAAGAAATAGAAGAAACTCATTTTAAAATCAAAAAATCAGGTACTTTTAGCAGAATATGGGCTAAATTCATCCTTAAATAATACAGTTTTTCAGTTAATATTGCCTCAAAAATTAGTTTCCTTAATCAGATCTACATATTGTCATATTTATTTTCATCCCTGAACTGAAACTTACCAGAATTTAACTCCAGGTCTCAGTATGCATTAAAAACAAGTTATTAACTGAAGATAGGATAATGAAATTCTGAAATTTATTTTGTTAAAAAAAATGTTTACTTTGAACATAATTTGTCCTATATATTGATTTGTAGCAAGGTTTGATATGGTAGACATACCACAATAACTGCTTGTGACATCCTGACAGCCATGACTTTTCATTATAACTTATGGATATTGGCCTGTGCTAATTTCATCTGAATATGGAATATTTGTAAGTCAGTATGAACAAACAGCTCATGAAGTTTGTTCAACAAATGAGTATATTTTAATTCATTTCAGAGCTTGTTGAAAAATAAATTCTGGGTGGTATTTGCTCAGAGCCCTTGGCTTTGGAACTTGATTCTTCCATTGATCCCAAAAGTTAGCTGGCCCTAGGTCACTCTGCAAGACAAATTTATTGCCTTCTCCTGTCTGAAGAAATCTCTTTAGGAGTGAGGTGGAGTCTGTGCTCCCATTGTGAAGGATTATTGGGTTCACATCAGATTTCACTGATTTTTGCAAGGTTTAAGTATAACAATCTAGCACCCCAGTAGCATATTTTAAAAGTCAGTCAATAAGATACTATATTAATTAACATCTCTTTTTTTAATTGACCCATGAGTTCTCATCAGGAACTTGGATTGGTCTGACAAGTGTTTGGAATTCATTTTCTTTTTAGTAACTTTCTAGTTGAAGTCTGCTCTCATTAGCAGGATGCAACTATTTTCTTTTCAAAATGTGTAATTTAATAGTATATTGTTTGGTTGGGCTGTAGACTATGTGTTCTTTGCTGAGAACAGATTTACAACTTCTATATAGAGCTAATTGTATTTCTTGATTATATCGCTGAAGCTAGCCGAAATGACCTTCCCGCGAAGTGGAAGCCTGAAAGATTTTCTTTCAGAAATAATACTCTTTTCTTCCTGACGACTGTGTATTGCTTCAGGTTGGCTAAATATTCCTGGTTTTCTTTTTGTGTTGATTCCCTGAACTGTAGCTGTCTTCTGTTCAGACTTACATCTCCACAGTCACGCTTTGAAAAAACACAAGAGTATTTCTGGATTACAAATCATTTGAAATGAGAAGTAAGCTAGTGTGCATATGATGCACATATTGTAAATGGATTTTATTCTTAAAAAAAATGGCCTAAGCAAGCCTCACATAACATTTATAAGGCAGGAAAGTATTATTAGTTGGTGTTGTACATGAAGTGAGACACAAGGAAAAGCATAGAAGAGGATTTTTAAAAGTACTTATTCTCACTGGCCAGTTTCGACTGAAATTTGTAGAGCTTTGGTGTATGTAGAGCTTGGTATATGTAGTGCATATACCACTGAGATTGGTATATGTACAATTAGATCATTTTGATAGTCCCACTGTACATGACTGTAGCAAGATTATAACATAGGGAGAGCCCTACCAAAAAAAAAAAAAAAATATTGATCGAAGGTGTCCCTTGAAAACGATAGATATCCTCCCATCCACCTCTATGGTACTGATGGCAAAGTTTTAATTATTTTTTCATTATAGTGTTCCTGTGTTCTTTTTATGTTACTTGCTTGATTCACTTTTTTCAAGTTCCACATTGAAAGAGTCTTTCAAATACATTGCCAGATGTGCTTATTCATATATCTTCTTCAGAGCCCTCCACATGAATGTGCTGCTCAGAACAGGTTAAGATGAAATTTGGTAAACATAGAAATGGGACAACTTGTCAGAGAAAAGAGGACTTGAGACTGAAGCCCCTTGATGGTTTGGTTTCTACAAACCTGCAAGTACCAGTTCTCTTTTCCTGTTTACAAATGTCTGTTGTTCACTGAAAATCATTATTTTGGTGATAAATTTGCTTTCAGGACTGTCAGAAGTATACAGTCATGGTCAAAAAAACCCACTTAAATGCACCTGTAACTTTAGGAGTCTGCTCACATGCTCGGCTTGTATCATTAATGTCAGCTGACATACAGTTACACAGATTGCCAGTAACATGGAAATATCACAGTAAAGATGTCACATCATAGCATATAGACCTGAGTTGTGACATTGGGGCTGTTGGTAGCAGTTTCTGGGACCAGTTTCCTCTGGACTCAGTCTCCTTGTGTTTAACATGGATCAGAGTAGATGGCTCTAGACACTTCTCTGTCACATCCAGATACTCTACAGATGGGAGAACAAAGAGGAGAGGGAGTGTGTCTAGTCCATTCTGCCAGTTGTTTACCAACCCTGCCTCGAATGTTTCTTTGTGTATATATTCGCAAGTTGTACAATGTATACTGGAAAACTTGATTGTGTATATTTGGTTTATATTTTTAACCCAAAATGCATAATAATTTATTAACAGTATTTTTGTATGGATGTTACGATGTTCAGGAATTCTTGAAGGTATAGATTTGAAAAGCAGAATGAAAATAAATACAAAGTAGCCAACAGCCGTCATACAAGAGAATCTGAATATTTTTAAGCTTCATCTGATAGAAGTACCACTTTATTTTAAAGTAGTATAGGAGAAAGAATTAATGTTGCTTTTGACCTCCTGTATTTGTACTTTCTTTGCCACAAATGTGTTTTTTCTTTGCCAGGTATTTGTAATGACATGACTTTGAGACTTTTAAAGTAATCCTGTGTTTCTATCCC
>NW_010263869.1:58279-63702 GCF_000690775.1 Eurypyga helias
TGTGTATTACATGAAGATTATCTTGGTATTGTCTTGCTTCATAGCATCCAAATACGGAATAAACTGGCACCTTCATATGGAAAAGTGCCCTTCTTCCAGATGTACTAGGGTGGAAAATAATTGAATCAACCTTTTATTACTTAACTGATTATACACATTCTATGATACTTGTTTACAAATATTATTTTTTGTTTGTTTCTGTAGCTGTTTTGCATTCTGAATCTCTCTCTTTCCAGGTTTCCATAGCAACTCTTGTACAGCTTGATCATTAGAAAGAAGTTCTCTTTAATTGATCTCCTAATGTATAGCTTAATAGTAACTGTTAAGCAGTCTTTTGTTTCCAGGTCATATTTAAGGTTCATATATTTGCATAAAAACATCTCATTAGCTCAAACCAATCATTATTAGTAATTTTCTTCCTTTAGTTTTTTAATAACTAAATCCTCATTGAGGTTTTACAAATAGCAAATATTTATAGGTTGTAGAAAGGGTTTTCTCTGTAAGCCTGGGTGCTTTGTTTTTAGAAGCAGCAAGAAAATTACAGAGCTTCAAAATTTTGATCACATAATAGAAAAAGATGTCTTTTTCTCCAGCTGAAATTTAAACAGACTGTGTTAACTATAGGCCAGAGGCAATATTAGCGGCAAAGTTGCAGTGTACTAGATGTTTGTACAAATATGAATAATAATGCAAAAAACAACCAAGAATTTCTCCCCGCACGCACACTGGCAGCACAAAATCCACAGAACTCTAGCACTGAGTAACAATGTTTTCAATGGCATGCTCACCTGAAAGAAAGTTAAGTGCAGATATGTAAAACTAAGTTAAAATAACACATAGACATTACTATTCATTTGACAATAAGGTAACCAATTTGATATATATGATTGTTACATGGTAAATTGAATTTAACCACGTGTTTCTCAACACATGCAGTTGCAGATTTATATGGGCATAAAATCAGTTTTACTGAACAAGATCCTTTGTAAACATGTACTCCTGTAAACATGCATTTTGCTTCATTTTCTGGAGTACTGTAGAATTGAAATGCCGATTTGGATTAAACAAAAATGGAAGATTTTCCAGTTAGAGGAACTGGAGGGGAACAGCTTTCTCAGCATAAGGATCCCTTATTTCCCCCTGATCTTCTATAACAGACTATATCCTTCTCTAGAGCCAGTTAATATCGTAAGAATAGTTAAAATAATATCAGGGCAAAATGCATAAATATAGGTCACATCATCATGCTAAGCTCCAGAAAATGTAATTAGCACATATAATCTTTTCTTTTTTTCCTCTGTTCTTTTTTTCCTTCTTGCATCCTTGACCTCTGTGTGTCTTTATAGAAACTCTAATAGCATTAACATTATGCTACGATTAAAAAGCTAGACAGCACAACAATGCTGCTTGACAAGATATTTTTACAATCCTTTTTGATGTCATTCTGTTGGGATTGAATGTCCTTTGAACTCTTGCAAATTAAGTGGATGTTCAGTGGATGTATTCTCTCATATGGTATCTCTTTGTGTTATCTGTTAGGTCTCTTCTGCTGTTTGGAATGAAGGATTGGTTTCCGTTTATCCTAGCACCTATAATTTTGTTAAACAGTAATTATTCATGCATAACATGGATTTCAAAATTAGGTTTAAAAACTGGATTTACTATTGTTTTTCAATATATTAAATGTATGCTTTAAACAAATTGTATAAAATCTATGCAAGCTAAGCTGATAGAAATGCATGAGCTTTTGTTTCCTGAACTATTTTCATCAACTAACACCAGAGTTTAACCATAAACATGAATCCAGCCCCCAGCATACCGGTAGGGTAATATCATTACTGGTTGCATTATATTGCTTATGCTCTAGTCACATTATGCAGGCTCAACAACAGAAAAGGGGTAGGGACTGAAAACTTCTGTGCAAATTAAAAGCATGCTGTCTAGAAACAACATCAAAGATTTCAGTGGGGTAAAAAGAAGGGAATTACCGTAGCATGAATTTTCCCTTCCATAATGAGGTTACTGCAGAATCGCTAAGTTTAAATTGTGTATCTTCAGCTGGGAAAAAAAAAAAAAATTCTAATGAATTTTCCTTAAATCTCTCTGTATTTTTAAGCACAGTAAGACTGATAAGAATCATCAGTAGTTCAAGTCCCCTTTCCTCTGAAAGAACCAAACAAAAAAAACCCACAAGCACGTGTATGTTTATTGTCTAGAGTTGCAACCGAAACACCATCACAGGAGGCAAAAGCCAGGAAGGAATAAAGACGGAATTCCTGAGGAATGTCACAGGGAGAGATGTCGTGGAGTGGTTTGACACTAACAGGTTCCAACAAGTCAAGAAGCATCAACCAGGATTAAGGTAGATAATAAAAGAACCAAGCAACCCAGTGACATTCAGATTTATGAACCAAGAACAGGAGGTCTGTAGTTAAGCTGCAAGCAGATTTCTTTGCTTAGGAGGAAGGTGAGGGATTGAAACAGGAGCTGAAACTGCTGATAGAAAGTAGTAAAGCCAAGTTAGGTTCTGGTGACTGTACTGTTTCACTTTGCAGTGCCATCAGAGACATGACAAGTCCAGATAACAGAATAGCTGTGCAAAAGACTGAAAGAAAATGAGAGATTGTGGAAACTAAGAGCAAAACTGACAAACTGAAGGGAAATGGAGAGGGAGACATTTATACACCTGCAATTGGAATTTTGTTGTTGAGAAGAATAAGAAATGGATTTAGACAGTTATTAATTTATGCAGAATACTAGAAAGTATCAACTCTCAGAGAAATACTCTAGTTCTTTGATGATACATTTTTATTGTATATGAAATGTATCTGCTATATGGGATGTTGCTAGCCATTCAAAAAATAAGGTTTATTGTGTTTTCCCCTGGCTCATGTCTGTGCATCTGCACCAGGATACAGTTTTCAACTAGTAAGTCTGTGCTTTTTTTCTTCCCTGGACCAGTTGCTTATTTGTACAAAAGATGTAAATTTTAATTTTTTCTCACTGTTGTGTGTGATATCTTGTGCTTTTCCAGAGCACAATTCATCTCCTGCATTGAAGACAGACCTACTTTCTCCAACAGTCATCAGTTTAAGTGCATCACAAACTTTACTGGCTTAATTTGTCAGGTGAAAGGCTATTATTTCCATTGTACAAATGCTAAGCTGAGGCCTAAAGAATTATTTTCTCAGGCAGATTTCTATTTCCAGTGAGCTGAATAAAGATTAGGTTCGAGCATGTTGACTTGATTTCAAGCTCTGAAAGAGCAATCTGTATTGGGCACAGATTTATTTTTTTTCTGTCCATTTCTACTTGCATTGCACTTCCTGTTTCACCTGCTCCAAATTATCCCTCCTCTGCTTTTTTTCTCTAACACTGTCTCTTTACTCCAAGCTCATTTGCTTTATATAATCTGCCCTGTTCAGTATTTCTTAGACTTCAGATCTGACTTAAACTCTCCTTCCTCACTTTTTCTCTTCACCTAGTTTCACCATTGAATCACCCCACTGCCTGCTCTGGCCTTATGAGGACTGCTGAATACCCTTTGTTCCCTTCCTTGGGTCACTCTCTGGTGCTGCAGTGTGAGAGAAAGCACTGCACAGCATAGTCAGCAATTCAAGGCAAATGAGTGGAAGATTATGAGACAGTGTGTGATGTTCTTTGCAAAGTGGGAACCTTCACAGAGGGGTGAAGCTGTCTGACTTCAGCCTTCCTATTCACCTGGTAGTTAAAGAACACCACAGGGAGCACTTCCAAAAGGGTGTGGATGAAGAAGCAAGGCAGCTAAAGTGGCAGCTGGTCTCAGAGGTGCTGCTAGTGGAAGGGAGACACACTGATATGGAGATCAGGTCTTGTGGTGTGTCCTATCCTGGCTGGTGCAGCCATTTCTGGTGCTGTACAACCCCTGAAGGTGGATGCTTTTGTGCAGGTCATGGTCTGCAGGGAATGCCTTGGGCCAGGGTCAGGCGTGATGGCAGCAGCTTCCTCTGCAGAGGCACTCATCTACCAGTTTGATTACCCTCCAAAAGGGTCCCAAACAAAATGGCTGGGATTGTTAACTCATGGATCACCTTTTAATGATGAAGTACACAGGAACAGCTAAGAACCGATGGATTCATCTTTCAGAGTATTTGCTTAGAATTATAGTTAGATAAGCTGGCTGTCTATAAATATTGAGATTTATACTGCATGGTCTGGGAGCATAAAGAAATGGAAATAGCTACCAAGTTATCAGCTACTTATAAGTATTTTCTAACAGCAATAGACAACTGGAGACAACCAGAGAACAGCAAGTATGGTATTAAGAATCTAAAAGTTATCCTTCAGTAATATAACTACACTTCCTGCAATGGATACTGAGAGACACACAATTTTATATGTGTTTGGGAACAATGGTATGGATTAGTAAAAATGAGGTCTTACTTGTTTGTTGACCTGATTGCAAAGTTAGTGCAATAAGTGTAGGAATAAGAGAATGGAATAGCAGAAGCACATGAGAGAGATTTCCACAAAAGTTTGAGGGAGAATCTTAAGGAAGTGTTGTACCTTCTGGATTAATGACTACACAAACCATGGTAGCAATACTACCAATAGCTAAAAGTTTCCTTAGTGCACCACTGCACAAATGGAATGCATATATTTATCTGATCAAGTGAAAATATTAATCAAGGAAGCGGTGTCTTGATCTAGTGACTTCCTCAGCTTCCTACAGGAATGACAGCTCCCCATCTCTTGTTTGTCAGAATAAAGTTTTAACAATCGTATTTTGATGTTAAGAGAGACTGGTGTGATGTTGAAGTTCCTCCAGCCTTCCTTCTATAAGTCAGAAAAGGGTGCAAAACTGGAGAGCCAGAAAAAGGACACAGACCTTGCAGATAGGAGAGGAATGACACAGAATTCAGTGGATTATACCCAGCCCATGGAAGTTGTACAAACTGTTTTATAGTGTATCAAACTACACCAACCTTTGTAAAGCTTAAGAGTGTGAAAAGGTAATTTACCTAATGCTCATCTCTTCCCTCACTATCATGAAAGCATTTTAGGTGCATATAATTAATTTTATCCAAATTATTGCCCAAAACAATGAAAACGTATTAATAAATGAAGTAAATGTCTTAATTCATTACAAAAAGAAATATGTAAATTCCTGATTATCCTGAGTGAGAACAAAATAGCATGCTTAAAAGAAAAGAAAGAAACCTCAATTCAATAGATCTGATGTTCAAAAAAAGGAAAAACAAATACATTGAGAAGTAATTTTAAGAGCTGGAGAATATAAAAAGGGGAAAAACATGAAAGAAGCATAGTTAGAAGTTTTAAAAAGTATCATAATTATAAATTGTGATTTAGAGTATAATATAACTGTTCTGAAAGACTGAATGAGAACAAAAATGAGAAAAAAAGGAGCAGGATGGTGGGAAAGA
>NW_010263869.1:63718-72644 GCF_000690775.1 Eurypyga helias
TGCAGTGAGAATCTCAAAATGAGAGCACAGATGAATCAGAAGTCTGAAGTGAACAAAAGAAAGGCGAGAGATGTCAGTGAAAGCAAGGCTAAAATTACATTGCCTGTAAGGTTTTGGACATACTGATACTGCTTAGGGGAACAGCTTAGAAGACCACCATGTTCATAAGCCAAAACTGATAATATCTAATGCATTCAATACATATTTTAAAAACAGTAAATATCCTGTATGTTGTGCAAGAAAAGTTTGTGAAATAGCATTATATACATTGCGTATTTCTTCAGAAAACTAAAACTTGTTCGTCGTGAAAACAATTCGTACAATCATGGATTTTAAAATCAGAAAAAATTGTTAGCTTCTATGCTCATACCACTTGTGAAACTCAAGCTGCAAAATGGCACATCTTCAGCCCTGTGTTTAGTCTGATAACTCATACGGTCATCGCGCAGCCTGGTAGGACTCAATTTGCAGACTACTGTAATATTGCAGTACTCAACAGTTTAAATACTTATTTGTTGCTTATCTAGTTAGACACGTTAATATCTGGAGAACCATAAATAAACTTATTTACTAGTTAGACTGAAAAGTGCTACATTACCTCCTGGACAAAACCTTTAGAGAGAAAGAAATGGAGAGTTATGCCTTAACTCAGCCTGCCTTACAGACATCCACTTTATTAGATAACATGCTAGTACAGACTGCTCCTGGGTTCAGCTATTATTGGTCATACAAAGATCAATTCACCTCACCAGGAGCACAGTTCAGACAGGAGAAAAATGGTAGATTAATGAAAAGATTTTTGCAAATAGATTGAAATATTCAGGGCATAATGCTTAAGTAAAGCAATGAATCTATACTGACTTGAAGATTTTACATAATTCTAGACAGTCCAAGATCAATAACATGGAGATGCTTTTAAATGCTAAGTCAAGATTAAATTGAATGGAATCCAAAACAAAGATATCTTACTGAAACTGTTCAGTTAAAGCCATCAGAGTAGAACGTTAGTCTAAACTGAGGTCTTAATTTTTCTTGCTGGCTGAAAGCATTGTGAAAACCACCAACAAGATCATATACTTTGCAGGAGCAGGTAGCTGATTAGAGTTAATTATCATAATCAACAACAATTAATGCAGCAAGTCAAAACAATAGGTAAGCAGTACTAATTTGTCCCTGAATCAGCCATGTAATCAAAAGCTTTTTAAGCCATTCACAGAATATAGTAAGGATAAAAACTGAATTTATGTAAGTTTAAAAAGCATTCATTCTCTATGTAAAAAATGTAAGCCAAAGTTGGACTCCTAATATCAGGAAGCAATCAGGTTTGTTCAGCACTCAGGTACTAAAGGTCTATTGCTGTTAAACTGCAAGTGAAACATAAATATATGTATAATGTAAATCTTTAATGTCATTGAAAATACAAATGTGGCATTAAGTCTCATCTAGGAAGGTTTTTGACTGACAGCTCATGCCAGAGTTACCAATCTGAAACAAAAGAAGAAGGAGAAGAAAGAAAATCTAGATTGATGGAGCAATCTTGCTCCTATTCATGTCAATGAAACACTCTCATTCAGGCATGATCAGGCTCCTTTTGTGCTATATACTAAGTACATAGGAGTCTCCATCTTCGTCCAAGGGGCTTACCTGAGGAGAAGGAAATTTAAAATTTCTCTTGATGATTAGACTTAAGTTGATGATCAATATAGTCATTATGATTGTGTTTATATTGTTAGTACAAGGGATTTTAGCATCAATTAACTGTCTAAAATCTGAAGATCTTTATTTTTTCCTGAAATTTTTCAAAATTGCAAACTGAATTGCATTTTCTTGTATTTGAAGCATTTTCACTGCTTATTTTACTGGTATCTTTATTTCTTACTATGATTCATTCTGAAATGGATAAAAATAGGGTTTTTTTAATTCAAATATTTCCTGGGGTCTCTGTCAGCAAACTTTTTCTAATTAAGTATGATTTTATGATTGTTAACAGCTTTATATTTCTTTACCATAGACAACTAGCTCTAACAGGTGCACATTCTTACAAAAACTTCTTATTTCATAAAGAAAGATTGATTTAGTGGGGTACAAGTATGAATCTAGGGGTGAAAAAAGAAATAAAAATTAAGTAAGTTATAATTCCCTGTATCTAAAACCAGGAAATGAGCAAACTTTTTCCTTTCTGTCTTCTAATATTAGGAAAAAATTGCAGTTCATTGTCCCCTCTTAGAAACTCATAAACAACTTTCCTGACAAACATTAAAACCCTCTTCAGTGTTTCTTGCAATGTTTTCAGTTTTGCTTTGGGTATGCACAGAGCGATGCCAGTTTGTACACCTATTTCTTATTTAAATAAACTAGAACTAAAAAGAGAAAGCACTACATGCCCTGATTAATCTGGCCCAGTCAATATGCTTAGAGTGTAATTAAGACCATTTATTTTTAAGATGTGTTTGATGTGTTTCTGTTATTTTAACAGAAAGGCTCAACAGGGGGTCTAGTTCAGGGTTAACCCCCAACTTTACAGGCAGTTTCTCGGTCTTATTCCTGCCACCTCGTCAGTCGACATAACTTGCCATAACAAACCAGAGCCTTTGCATAAACAGGTTTAGGGGCTGAATGCAGCAGGTAGCTCCAAACCTGCAAATTGGCCATGTCTGTTCTCTACTCTTAAAGGTTTTAGTCTTTAAAATACTGACATAATCCTTCAGGAAGTTAAATCTCTCTTCTTCACTGAGTGTACTTGCAGTTCAACCCTTATGTTTTTTTTCCTCCTGCTATTTTTTGGACCCCTAATTCTTTCATAACCCTTTTTCAACTGCCTTACAACTGCAGCAGGAAGAAGGGAAGGGTTAGAGCAGTGCCCTCCTACCTTACCCTGCATGTTGGTGGAAGACAAAAGAGATTTGGGTCTAACTAGGCTGAGGAACTTGAAAGTAAATCACCACTCTCTGAGCAAATAGATGTATTAACAAGCAAGCTATGATGGCTGAGGTCGGATGGTAACTGCACTGGGGAAATGAAAGCGCATAACTGCATTCCTAACTTAAATACCTAACCTATTGAGAGGAATGTATGTTAGGAGCTCCCATTGATTGGTACTTTCCTGATACAAAATCAGCTCCCTTTCCACGCTGATTTTATGAAATTACAAATTTTTTTACTGTTATTCTCTTCTCATGAGCTGCATAACAAGTATGAAAGTCCAGTGTTTATATTCGTACTTTCATTGTCAGGGTCAGGCACTGGTGAGTGATAGACTGGAGTGTATTTCTCTTACTGAACACCGCGTGCACTGCCTCCGTGCACACAGCAGCCCTGCTCTGTACTTACTTTGGAACAGCTACCTGTCTACTCAAGGAGGTGTACGGATTCTTATGTTAGGTGTAATGATGGTTGGGTTCACATATAAGCAAAATTTTCACTGTCCAACATCCTGAGCTACTGCCAGATTTTTCAAAGTCCTATAACATCGGAGGTCTTCTACCTGGAATTTTAGGAATGCTCAGCAAAGCGAGTGGTCCTTCACTTCAGATGAAATGTGCAGTATGGCCTTCTCTATAGATTTGTTTCCATGCATAAATACTGGGACCTCAAACATTCCCCCATTTAAAGGGAAAAATGTGTCATTATCTGCGTGCATTGAAGTTAGGAAGAATTTGAGTTTCACTGCAATTTTATTACTGAGTTAATGGTGAAATCTTAAAAAATCACAGATATTCCTGCACAAAAATTGAAGTTCTCTTTCAAATCCAATTTGGAAGTAGTAACTGTTTCCGAGCAGGTGGAATGAGGTCTTCAGATCTCTCTCTAATGATTTAATTGATTTTAAATGCATAAAATATGGTAAAATTAAATTAATAATATGAATCCTTTTAAATTCATAAAATACATTTTCTATAAAAATCCAAATCATACTTTTTAAAGCATATTTAATTTCATACTTTGAGATTGATTCTTAGTAGATATAAAGTATTATACTGATTTATGCAGGATATCAGCTTAGACTCTGGCTTATACATTTTGCTCTAAATCTTTTAAAATCTAGACAAATCCTGTGAACACTGGAGCCTATAGCAAAGGGTGCTTCCCAGGCACACATAGTAGTTCTATCAATCTCCTTTCAGATGGGATCCAGGCTTTCTTCTAAACCAAGCAACTTTAGCACTGTGTAAAAAAATTGGAGTGTAAAAACATTAAATGATCTGCAAAAGCATAGCAACAGCACCTGATCTTATAATAGAGTCAATTTCCCCAAGATTTATTTTAAGTAAACTGGTTTGTTTATCTGTAAATTAATACTAGTCAGATTTTAGAAAGTGTTAATCTCCAGATTATATATATATATTCAGGCACCCTTAACCGAAAAAGACATTTAAACAGATTTGTAAAATTTATCATTCAGTTAAAATCTATTGTAAGCTAAAGGAACTCGAATACTTTAGAAATATTTCAAGTGATTAGGCTGTCATTAGGAAAGTATTAATAATTATTGTTTATAACTGCTATAACTACAGTCAAAGACAGTTCAGCAGCTCAGGTCACTCTCAAGTAGTCCCAGAGGGATTCAGGGCAGCTCAGTCAGCCGGGCAGCACCAGTAATTTGCCTGCTCTCACAGATGCTGCCTGGTTGTGCACAAGTCAGGATGCACATGGTGCAGACTGGTTTTGCTGCAGCACCCTGGCCCACACTCTGGGGTGGATGAATGCACAGAGAGGCTGTAGCTTTTTCTAAGGAAGCCTGTGCCACTCAGTGTCAGGGCTATGTCTTTACTTCATTATGGGAAAGCAGTGCCCTCAACAAGACAAATATGTCTTCTCTTCTTTTTCACATTTCTTTAGCTTAGAAGAATATTTGGAGCAGATGGAGGAAGATGTTCAGTATCTGGAGCACCAAATTCCCCTTTTGATTTTTTCCTTCCCAGCTGTGAAAGACACCCTGTATTGGACTCAAACAATTCAAGCTGTTTCTAATCCCAGGGGCTACTGCAGGCCTTTCAAATGGGTTGTTGCTACTGATTCACTTGTGAGAGTGCTTACTCTCCCTCTGAAAATTTTGACCTTTAGCAACACTTGGCGAAAAGCATATTCATTTTCTTATGTAAAGGAGATATAAGATTATATTCTTTCTTTAAAATGTGTGCTCAGTATTTATTTTACCAGCCCAGTTAGAGTTTGTGGTTTTTTGTTTGTTTGTTTGTGGGGTTTTGTTTGTTTTTGTTTTGTTTGTCTGTTTGTTTTGGAGTTTTTTTTAAGAAAGAAATTGAGACATTACTGGAGCTCTTTGGACCTAAAGCACCATATAGTAAAAATTTAGTTTTTATCTGTGTGTGTACAGACATTTTACCCTACTAGACTGCTTGTGTTCTTGCTTTGTTATAGAGTCCAGTTTTTTCTCATAACAGACATTGTTTCTTCACAGTTGTTTTAAAAACTGTCATAAATGTGGGGTTTTCTATTGTTTAAATCTTTTAACATTGAAGAGTTCATATGTTTTCTGCAGCCTTCATGTGGCTTGATAGAAGAAAAGACTTGAATCACTGAATCACAGAATGCTAGGGGTTGGAAGGGACCTTCAGAGATCACCTAGTCCAACACTCCTGCCGAGGCAGGTTCACCTAGAGCAGGTCGGACAGGAACACGTCCAGGCAGGCTTTCAATATATCCCCAGAGGAGACTCCACAATCTTCCTGGGCAGCCAATTCCAGTGCTCTGGCACCCTCCAAGTAAAGAATTTTTTCCTCGTGTTGACACGGAATTTCCTGCTTTCCAGTTTGTGTCTGTTGCTCCTTGCCTTTTCACTGGACACCACTGAAAAGAGTCTGGACCCATACTTTTGAAACCTACCCTTAAGATATTTATAAGCATTGATAAGACCCCTCTCAGCCTTGTACAGAAAGTCAGTTTGAAAGAAATTATAATTTCCTCTGACTAGTAAATTTCTGCGTGGGTTTGGGTTGTTTCTTTTTTTCTTCTCCTTGGTGGTAAGGAGTAAAGATAATACCCATTTAGTCTCTTTTGACAGCAGTCTAACTACTTCCACTCATCTTAATAAACTAGTCATCCTATGAACAATCAAAATCTCTAGTTCTGTAACTCTCCCTCTTCTTTTCAGCTAATGTTATCCTTGTATATAACAAGACTTTGTTACTAATCCCTAAATTACTGAACTTCCATTTTTTCCCATTTACAATATCTTAGTCCCTTGAGATCACTCGTTTTTTCCCAGATGATATCTACATACTCCTTTTGCTTTGATAACCCAATTTTACTCATCAATAAGTTTTACTCAATCTTTGATTTCCTAACATCATTTATAGTAATAAATAGGTCAGTCCCTAGTTTTATTCTTGAACTCCTCCAAATTGTGTCTGCAGAACCCAATATTCCCTCGTCAGTAAACTTTTGTTGTCCTCTGCTGTTCCTTATCCACTTTACAATTCTTGTCTTAATCCCTTCATTCTCTAACTGAAGTAGTAATTTCCTATGTGGCACCATATCAAATACGTAGGTAAATCTAGTTTGTATTTCCCTTGTGTAGAAAAAAATCATTATCAAAACAGGATATCAGATTAGTCCAGCATGATCTACCTTTAGCAAAACTGTGATGCATTTTCTATTTCATCTCAATGTCTTTTTAATCACCTCTTTAAAAGCGGAAGCCTAGCCTCCCAATGAGGTCCAACTAATCTATCTCTTCCACCCTTGCTCCTTTATACCAAATCTTACATTTCCTTTCCTGTAATCTTATGGCACTACCACTGACTTGATAGATTTCTTTAAAATACTTTACCCCCTTCACATTCAGATCTGAGAGATCAGTGTAGCCAATGACTTTACTAATGAGTTCCCTCAATTAATTAACATTGGCCCTTTTGAAACCCAAGCTCTCATTACAAACCTACTATAATTTGGTTTACACTGCAACAGTTCACAATCACTCAGTCAGACATTATTTGTACTTTCAGCTCTTTTCATAGCAACATTCTTTAGACTTGTTTTCATATAACGTAATATCACCTTTTGTTGTTCAAGGATTAATCGATACATGATATAATAACAATTAAACCTAAAAATATTTTAAAATAGGTATTTAGAATTTAAATTTACTGGCACAATGCTGGGAGTGTCCAGCTCTGGTATGAAATAATGTCAGAATGAAAGGACTGTGATGTGGAAAGGTTTTGGAATAAGCAGGCTGACACTGAAAGTTTTTCCCTGAGATACAACAGAAAGAAAAATGCACTTGAGTCTGGAATAGAAACAGAAAAGACAAAGGCAAGTTTGACATGGCCAGATTTTTCTCATGTGTTCTAAGACTAGGCAGAGATGTGATACTAGTTGCTCCTAACAGTCTCCTTTCAGTCTTCTGTTTGAAACTGCTCAGTCACAGCAATTCTGGATTGGCTTTACCAAATATAAGGGTGTTTCTCCAGAAAGCTCCTCCAGACTCCTTCTTGGGACTTTCTGATCCAGATGCAGAGTTTTGAATTTAATATCCCATAGTGAATTTTACTTCCTTGGATCTGTCCAGCCAATTTCTCACGTCCGTGTATAGTGAGAGCATCTGCAGTCTTCCGTTGCAAAGTGGTTTACAGCTCAACTATGTTTCATGTATTTCTCATGAAGAAATATTTACTTTCTTTGAACACACACTGTCTTAATCGCATTGCATACCTGTATTTGAAGCCTGCTAGTTCTTGCCTGGGGAGACACAGTGAGCAGTCTTATTCTTACTGTCTTCCCAGTGTCACTCATAATTTTTTAGATTATTATCTCTCTGTAGTCATCCATCTTCTAGCAAAAATATATCTCATCTTAGCTATTTTCTACCACAGAAATTATTCCATATTCTTGATATTTAGCAACTACGTACTGCATTCAAAGAAGCACATGTGAAATTTTTAAAGGAAGATAAATAAAAAATATCTTCTACTACAGACATGAAACATTACAGCCAATCTTTTCTCAGTGAGCAAAGGGATTTTTGAACAACTCAGTTATGATTAGTGTTTTTTGTTACATATGCCCCTATCACTGTTATCTAGCTCAGTTTAAAAATCTAGTTTAAGCAAAAATCATGACAGATCATCTGTGTTTCTGAAAGATGTAAACAGAGATGGCTTGCAGGTGCAGTGCCTCTCTGCAAACAAACTGAATTGCAGTAGCAGTCAACCACTACTAGTTTGCCATCACAGCCCACATAAGATTAGAGCTGTTCTGCTTCACCAAAGCCATCATAATCAAACCATTCTTTACCAGGCTCATCTTTTTTTCAGCCTAAGATTTGTACTTCAGTAGCACACAATAAACACCAGTGACATCAGGGAACTTAATACACTGCCATCAATACCCAAAGTGTTTGCCTACCTGCATCCTTTAGAATTGTAGTAGTATTTTCATCCCAAACTACTCTTTTTCCTTTGACAAAAACAATTCCACAATAGTGAAAAGACTCGGGAAAGTATGGCGCAAGAGCCCCCAGGAGAAACCCTGTGTAGCATTACTTGAAAAATTCTCAGCACAAGCTTTTGACTGAGCGGAAACTAAAGCAAATGAGCAGGCAAATGGCCCCAAGCATCTCATTTCATGCAATTCTGCTATCAGCTCCAGTGTTGTACATATGCAGAATGTGAATTTAAATCAAAAGCATCTACAAGGCAATTTACCTAGCCCCAGTTTGTGACTACAGGTTAGAATTTGAGATATCACCTACATAACATTTAACACACCCATTTGAATAACAATAGTAACACATGAAAAGGAAATAGAATTACATTTTATTGTCAAGAAACAGGTGATGTGTATCTGGAAGGTTACCCTGTTCTTCAGTAGTGCATGCATAAGAAGAGAAGGTGGCATATGAAGGACTTTGCTCAATGGTAGCAGGGCAATTCCTAGAGTGATGGAAGGAAGCTAATTTTGAGTG
>NW_010263869.1:72657-75217 GCF_000690775.1 Eurypyga helias
GAATGATTTGTTACCTTTCAGTATAAAATATTCATTTGTTAACTATGAGCAATAATTAGCTCAAAGTACAATTAGTACAATAACTTCCAGTAATTTTGGTCAGTTAAGCCCACATTTTGCTCATAATATTTAATAAAATATTAAAATGTGTGACTACTTTTATATCATCATCTTTAAAAACCACACTAAGTTATTTTAATCAATATACTTGTTTTAAGTAAAAGCCATTTAATCTTCTGACTTATACATTAACCTTCCATTAAGTATTAGTGAAGAAGTTAAATGCACCTTAGTCAATAATGCTAATGCAGGAACTGTTGTATTACCTATGGAGAAATGCGTATTCATATTATGTTAAAGTGGCTATCCTTAACGATTAGCTATTATATGTCAGGAAACTGATCATAAATTTGAAATATTCTGTAAGAAAATGAATTATAATGTTGAAACTGAGTTCTCTGTACTGTAATAATTCTGAAATGAGGTCATCTACTTCTCCTGGTCAGTGCTTTTTAAGGCAATGATATTGAAGTGATGAAGATACCCTTGATGATACTTTAACCTCACCTTGTGGTTTCACATCTTGGTGGGTAATAAATGAGACTGGTAATTGAACTGTACTAAACTAAAATATATGAATCTACCTGCAGGTGTATGGTGAAGTTGTCTTGGCATAAATGCTCATAGTTCTGTTTCTACTTAGAAATACCTAATGTACAGTTATGCCAAAAGATTTCTCTGAGTTTTAGCCTAAACTTCAGTGTCAAACTACCCACGTACATATTTCATTCTGTATTACTTTTTCTAACATTTTTTTCTAGGAACAGATTTTATTCTAAACCAGTTTGTCTTCCAAGATATATTTTACACTAATTTAACGAGTTGCTTCCACAGTGGGATACTCCCTTTCCCTTTGCTTTTGGCTGCATAGTCCTGCTGTTTTACTTGTCAGGTTGGTACCTGTGTGGATATTAGGTGGGTTGGTTCAGCTGACTGATCTAACACAAAACTTTTTTTTTTTTTTAAGAAAGAATAGTCTTTTACTGGGTCAGTCATCAAAATCCACTTGTCCTTTAGCTGCATGATAGCAAAGACCAGCGTGAGGGGAGAGAAACCGTGGATGGGGAAGCAAACTGAACCACGTCTTTTGTCTAGTAGTTAGTTGTTTGGTTGGCTTTGCTGTGATGAAAAATGGTACCTACCTAATATACGGTGCAAGTAATCATGAAACAGACAGCAAAAATTTGCTCAGGTACCCTGTCAAGTGATCTATTAAAAAATGTCTTGTAATAAAGACTGTAATTCTCAAAGCAAAAGAAAAAACAAAGGGGGGGAGGGAGGGGAGAGGGTAAAACATAAAAATTATATGGTGTATTCTTGTAAATAAAAATAATCAGTTTTTAATTTATAAAAATAAAAATATCACGTTTTTTAATTGTTGATTTCCTTCCTCTATGGTATACTGCTGGTTTTTCTGATCCTTTTCTGATCTTTGTTTCAGAACTTTAAATGATTACTCCACTCACATTCACCTTTGCTTGTCCTTACTCCATCATTTCAGTGCCTTCTGCTGACTTTACAAAATTATGTCCCCAGATTTTTCAAGGTACACCTGCTGTCCTAAAGATTAAGTACATTTGACAAAAGCCAAAATCTCAAAGATAGAGTTTAATTGGTTGTTATACAGTTAAATTACATAGATTGACATTCATACAGCAATAAAATAATATTTCATATAACAACACTGAGATATCTCTCTTCTGAATTCTAAATAAAACATCTTTTTTATACTTCTGAATTTTGTTTTCGTTTTGGGTTTGGCTTTTTTTTTTTCCCCACAGCCCGAACCCATTTTTTTCTCAGTATATTCACATCTATACATTTAACTAGAGAGATTTATATGATGATAAGGGACACTCATGCAATGAATTAAAGATCCAAAGTACCTTCTAGCTCTTCCCAAAATTCCTAGATTTTCATGCAGTATTCACTAAAATAAAAAGCTGGACAACTATTTCCATATCTTCCTTACCCAAATGCCTAGTTTTTCCTTTTGTCTGAGAGCTTGCATCACTTCAAAAGCCTGGAATGGGCAATGATGAATGATATGATCAAAGTCATGCTTACTAACTATGTCCACTAGACAAGAGCAGCTGTATGCTGCTTGAAAATACCATTACTTTCTTACAAACGTAAAATTTGCTTCTGAAAGGGTCTGGCGAGACATTTCATTAGTGAAACAGTACCACAAAATACTCTTATCATATTATAAATTTACTCTCTTCCATATGGGAATAGACACAGAAGCACCGTATGGGAATAGACACAGAAGCGTTGGATTCTCAGTATCTTTACAACTGTTTGAAAGGTACTACTATGAAACAAGTAAACTGTTTTAAAAAGTAGTTATTGTGAAATAACTTCCCAGCATTACATGATCTTAAACTGTGGCTGTGAAAAAGCCATAATTTCTATTTTTATGTGTAAAATCTATTTCATCTTAGAGATACCCTCTGAGCCACAGAAGGCAAGGGAAGTGACTGGGAGAATGGAGAACTGC
>NW_010263870.1:0-16489 GCF_000690775.1 Eurypyga helias
AGCTGGAGTTAAACCATAACACACCCACTGTAAGAAGGAAAGCACATTTGACCTGCACCAAACTGTACACCTTCCTTTCCTATTTTTCTTTCTGTCTCTTGCTTTTGCACCAGAATGCCCTTTCAACCCCTTAAACAGTCTTTTCTGGGAGAGAGGTGATGTGTCAGGGAGGTGCAGGGCACCGTTCACCCCACCCACGCTGCCAGGAAATTCACTGTTGTTATATATAGGCTCTGAGCTAGGGCCTTCGAAGCAGCACTTGGACCTGAGTTCCTCGAACACGGCTGGAAAAATTCCATTTGGCATCAGGCAATTCACCATATGTTGCTGTTCCCTTCTGCTTTTATCCGGACAGTACCTCCAAGCTCTGTGCTGTGGAATAGCTGCTATTTTGGGGGGACCATTTGATACCTTTCCGTTCCGTAACCATTCTTGAAGGGGCTGTCTCCCCTCCTCTGCTTTGGGACACAAACAAACTTCCCAGCTCGCTGCACCAGCCCAGCGTCACTGGATTGCCATGGTGTGTGTCCAACGGCCGGAGTGTGGAGGGTCTGAGAGGGCTGAAGGTCTCTGTCATGTGCCTCACGTTGGGAGGCTGAGGCTGGCAGGTACCATAATATTCACCATCTGCACTGGGGTTTTGCAGATACAGCCTGTAGGGCCACTAAGTTTCACAACAGTTTCTGTGTCTGAAGAACGACTTCTGCATTTCTGTTTTGAACTGCCGGTTTTCTGTAGAGCTGCCTAGGAAGGAATTCTTGTACCTTCTATCTCCACCCAATGTCTATGGCATTTCTTTAAATTTTTGCTCTCAGAAGGAGAAAGTGCTTTGGACATCTGTTCTATTCACACACCAAATCACATACAAAGTCGACATACACGTAAGTCACCGAAAAATATTTGTACCACCTAGTGAGTTTGGCCTGGGATTGCTGAGGAGCACGTGGGTTTCGTAGTAGGGCTGTTGTAAAGGTGGTGTAGGTAACCTGCTGCAAACCTTGGGGGGACCCTCAGCTGGGTCTTTGCTATAAACCTTTCCTCGCCCATCACTGCCAGGCAGTTGCAAGGCAGGGTGAGCTCTGCTCCATGCAGTGCAAAAGTCCTTAATTTAGAAGCAGTAGGACAGCTCTGCTTGGCAAGTCTGGAATAAACCTCTCCAGACAAATATAGCTTTCTCAGAGGAGGGGAGAAAGGTGCCTCCTTGTAGAAGTGTGGGAGGTGCCTGAACGTTTCTTCTGGTGACCTGTACACTCCTCTGATCCCCAGTTTGACATGCTTGCAAAGACCCTGATGCTTTTGTCTGAGCTGGCTCGCATCACTAGGCTTGATCCTCATTCCCATTAACTCACATTCCTACAATCATGAGTGAGAGTAAGGAGATGGAGGTGACCTAGCAAACACCAGCTGACTTTTTTAGGAGATTTATGTAAGTGACTTTGTGTGTTGTAAAGCTGTCAGGAAGGAGAAACATGCATATCTGAGGAGCTAGGCACTGCTCTGCCATGCTAGCTAAACTGTGCCGTACTAGTGTCACTGCCAGCTTTGGAGGCAGGGCCTGGCTGGGGTGGCCCTTGCTCTTCTGTTTATTTGCCTGAATGCCTGACACTTCCCCAGCTGAGCATGCAGAAGAGGGCTGTCTGTTCCTCACACTGCTTTCTGAACCCCTCATTGCAGGAGCTGCATCTGGGAAAAAATGCACTTTACCCAGACTTTCCACCCCTTACTCCCCAAATGAGGCCAAGCTAGTACACCTCTCATTCATGCCTGCATAGCATCCCTCTCCTCCTGCTTACATGGAAAATAGTAGTGGGAGAGCATTTATGTATTTTTAGCTACTTTTAATTGAAGTAGCAGCTGGAAACAAGGAGGAGAGCCAGTGCCGCGTTGCAGCCAGCTCTTCACAGGCGTCCAGCGGCGGCCGCACAACCCTGCTCCTGCAGTCACTTGGCGATTCAGGAGAGGTCCATCGGCACCTGAGGATATGTTTGGGGCAGCTCTGAGGAAAGACACAGGAGCCAGGAGCTGTAAATGCTGTGTGTTTTCCCATCACAAACCTGAGCTACAGGTAGTTCAGGTTATTGCCCCAGCAATCAGCAGCCTCGGCAGCACAGCCAGCACTTGTCTCCCATGCTGCTGGAGACTCGACAAGTTTACAGCTATGAGAGTCAATATTTACGGTATCTTGTGTTTGTTAGTGTTAAGAAAGCGTCTCACTCAGAGATGCTTCCTTGACTAGGCCATGTAAATGCTTCTCTCTTAACAAGGGAGAGTGATAAATAGGTGGCAGGAAGAAGGTGACAAAACAGCAACGGGTGTCACCCATGGCAAGAAACAGAAGAGAAACTGCACACTGCTATCAAGGGATCAGGAAATACAGTGGGTTTGGAGAAACAAAAGAAGAAAAGTCAGTGAGTGAGACATGCAAATGACTGAGACCTTGGGAGAAGTTCAGCTGCCAAATTATTAACAGACAACGTGTCTTCCTCCTACACTGGTGGTTTCATCAAACACAGTACCTAATTCCTCGTGGATGAAATGCATTTGTGTGCAAGCTATATGGACTGTAAAGCACAGGGCATCCCTCCCTCTTTGCAGCTGTCTGAGGAGGGTCAGCAGGGCAGGACGTGGAGGGCAGGATCCGGTCTGCCAGTGGGTGCAATGTGCAGGGTCCTGTCGGCTGCCCAGGAGGGTCACAGGCTCCCTGATGTGAGACGGGGTGGGAAATCAGGTCTGTGGGGATGGATTTATGCTGCAGCCTGCTTCACCGATGTTTGCGTTTCTGAAAGCAAGACATGCTTCTGTGCACATAGCAAAGCAACACGTGGACTCCACCATGTCTTGTTTGGTCTGATGTCAGGAATTTAGTCCAGAATCCACATTTTGCTCATCTGATTTTTATGCGGAAAGGCAGCTAGGCTGAAGGAAACAGACCTTAAGGCACTTCCATGCCTCCAGTCACAAGGAGTCTCCTACCACAGCAAAAACTGTACAACTTTAATTGAAGATATTAATATCTACAACCTCTCTAAACAACAAAACAGGACGATTTTCTTAGAAATCCTCCCTTTGCTTGAACTGGCTCCCCACAGCTCTGCCTCCAGAAGTAGGCTGGAGCCACAGCAGCAAGCCTATACGCCTCCCCTGAGTGGTGCCAGGCTCCCGGGCTCTCTCCATCACAGCTACTCAGCCCAGGGGGAATACCAGCTGAGACCATGAAATCTGCACTTGACACTGTGCTGAATTCACGCTCTAACAGCCACTGCACAGAAAGGAGAAGCCCAGTTAACTTTCAGTACACCAATTGGAGGGCTGGCTCTCATCCCAACCCTCTTCATCTTCCCGTTTCAGTACGAAAGGTCTGTGAGAGAAATCTTTGCCACCGGGGATTTGTCAGCCTGCGATTTTTATTCCCATGTAAACACCTCCTACAACCATCGGATTTAGTGGCTGGCAGGAATAAATAATTTCTGAATGGCAGGAACACAGAGCAGGCTGGTAATTAGGAAAATCCAACTCCAGGGGAGGAAACATGCTCTGCAGGCAAAACATTTCGCAGCACAGGAGGGGGCTGCACATCTGGCAGAGGCAGGCAGCGGGCTGGCCAGCATACAGCTTCAGGAAACATCTGGCCGAGTGCAGCCTGCAGATGGGATTTGAGTTGTATCTGAGTAAAGTAGATCCTAGCTAATCCCCACTCCTTAGCCTATGTGCACTGGAAAATCCACAAGGTATACGTTCATGTGGCATTTTTCCCCCCTTTGCAGAAGCTTTTCTCTCTCTGCGTTGCTGCCATGATTTCCTGCACTGCTGTGGGTTGTCTGGGGACACCCACAGCAGTTGCAATGAGGGGGCAATGGACACCTTGCAACCCTTTCTTGCTGTCAGAGGATACCAGGTTTGTTTTCTCCTCGCTCTGCCCGAGTCAGTCCTGAATGGGTCGTTGGGAAGGGTCTGCAACTGCAGCAGCTCAGCCCGTTCAGCTACTACCAGGCAGGGCAGAGAGGAGACCTGGGAGGAGGAGGTGGGATGCTTGGTTGTCCTTGGATATGGGGTGGCCCTTGAATGCCATATACGCCAGCCGGCAGTGAGAGCTCTGCCCAGTACATCTCTGCTGACCCTCCAAAACCCCAACCATGTGAATGTCCCCTATCTGCCCCGTGAAGAGCATCGCTGCTGTTGCCCGGACGGGAGGTGCCAGCGGTGGATCCCTTTCACACCTGGACAACTGGTTCTTGCCCATCTCACCCATCTGAAAAGGGTCTGGCAAGTTGTTCAGGGATTTTGTGCACCTCCCCAGACATGTTCTTGGGACTGGGTCCCCACCTCGTTGCCAAAGTTCTGGTGAGAACACGTGTAATCGTTACTGACTGCTCTCTCAGCGACTACCTATTTCTTTGCTGGGCTCAGTGCTGTTCTCTGCTGTGACATTAAAGGTAGCAGAGCTTTTATTGCTGGTAGGGATGTGATGAGCATGAAGCATCCAGCTGGACTCCTTATGTTTGCAAAATGAGTAGGCTCAATCTGGAAGCAATTCGGAAGAAAACAAATGGGAATAATTGCAATGACTTGTATCTGATTTTATCTTGAAGGGGAAAATGCCCTTTCCCAGTTTTGCATGGTACAAGGCAAGTATTCCCAGACACATCTCTGAAACTGGGTGGTAAATGTGGAAATCTAAGGACTAACAGCCACAATTAATTCTCTCTGCAATTTCTAGTAGCTGGAGAGGCTTTAATAGAGTAGGATATATCCATTTCAAGGCAATTTCCTTTATTATTCAAGCTTGCAAATTGCCTGTTCCTATTGGTCTCCAATGCAAGTCTTTCAAAGTTTAACACATCTGCAATTTTATAAAGTCATTAGTTTTAATTAATAGATAAAGCTCCTCCATTATTCTCAGAATTAATTCCAACTGAGAAGACAGAGAGCCAGATACGTGGTTGTGTGTATTCACTAGGAAACTCTTTTGAAATGCTGTGATTAAAGGTAGAGAAAGGGATTTGGGCTTTATTTGGCAGACAAATGGAAAAGCAGAGCAAAGTGTTCTCGCCAAATTCTATAGGGTTTAAGCAATCTCAGATGTGCTATGGTTTGCTGCCAAGATGTTTTGTGTCCTCCTTTTCATGCACGTCCAGACAGAGTGGTGTGTGGGTTCCATCCGTGCGTCGCAGGAGGTGGAGGGGATGCAGGCTGGGAAGCAGCATGGGCAGCAGAGCTGCCAGCGCCAGCAGTGGTGAGGCAGACGGTGCCATCCTGCTG
The DNA here is from genome assembly GCF_000690775.1 of Eurypyga helias. Taxonomy (NCBI): domain Eukaryota; kingdom Metazoa; phylum Chordata; class Aves; order Eurypygiformes; family Eurypygidae; genus Eurypyga; species Eurypyga helias. The sequence goes on from NW_010263870.1 coordinate 5,260, forward strand.
GGCTCCTGATGGACGAAGCAGGTGAAATGTCAGACGTTTCCTCTGCGGGAAAGTGTCCTGGGAATAGCAGTGACCTTTCTTTTGGGAGCAGTGGTGAGCTGTCTCTCTCCTGCTTCCCACCTCTGGACCCTCGCTGCCAGGCTGAGCTTGATCTGAGTACGGAGCCACTTCGCATCTGAGGTCTGAAGATATACATGAAGGCTTGAGAAGAAGGAGGGGGTGGAATAAGGATGGATTTACTGAAGATAAAGTATCAGGTGGTCAAACACACCACCCTCAGCCCCAAAAGCTGGAGCTGCTCTCCTCAGTAAGTGTATCTAAGCTGGGATGTGTAGGAGTGCTTCCATTTGGTGGTCCACCCTGGAGAGCAGCTAGCCCTGCAATTTTTCTCTTTCCTCTGTGCTGGTTTGGCAGTATTTAACCCCAAGAAGTCAGACCACAGGTAGAGCTGAGCAGCTAATAGCTTTCCCATCCTATAAAAGGCCCTGAGCTTTCAAGAATTCAACCTTGTTCTTAAATGGGGACATATAAGACTGTTTATCCCTGTGGAATGACAGACTGGGGCTTGCTTCATGTCTGTTGAACCTTTCTGTGAAAAGCTGTGTTTTTTAACAACAGCAGCATTTCACTATACACAGAGCAAATCATCAGGAACCCTTCCTCCTCCCTGACCCCAGTGGATTCAGCCTCTTCAAGCCTGAACCCCAGGGTGCAGCATGAGCCGAGGCCCTGAAGGGCCATGCAGGAGAGACACCCACGTGGAGCAGAATGAGGTATCTTGGTGCTTCCCAAGTGCCAGCAGCTGCCACCGAGCAGGTCAGCTCAGCCAAGGTCTGTCCACTTGCTCCTTCTTTCAGGGTAAGCCAAAGATGCAAGAACGGCCTGAACATAATTGGGTCAGCTATTCCTCTGGTGGGATGAGGCTGGAAAACTCAAAGCAGTGCAGGAAGGCTGGGCAGACTTAAAAGAATGGCTGTGGAGTGAGGGGACCATCTCTACTCCTGTTCCAGTACAAAGTCCTGTGTGACATCCACGAGCAGGAAACAGGCTGACCTTGCCGCACCAGTGTATGAATTCATGGGCAAAGAATAGAGGAAAACAAATAAATGCCACGAGGCTTAAGTGGGAATTAATTCTGCAGAGCAAAAGGCAACAGAGTGATGACAACCCAGCTGACAGGGCTGAACTGTGAGTGGCAGCGTCCTATCGCTTTGGGCTGAATGTGGCAGTTCCAGTTCAAAGCAGAAGTCAGTGGAGCTGTTAGCAGCTTTGGTGGCATAAAAAACGGTGCTCTGCAATTCTTATGCTCCATTAAGTGAATACAAAGAAGCACCTGGGCTATGGTAAGTCAAGATAAGAGCAGTGTAAGAAGTGGGTCTCTGACACAGCAGGGTGAGGATGCAAGGAGGTAGTTTGCAGATGTCTGAATTTCCACTGAATTTGAAATCATCTCCTCAGGTTCTTCCCATTTCAATGGTGGCAAAATTCAAGGGCAGTTGAAAGGGACTGTATCAGTCAGAAGTGACCGGCTCAGAAAGAAGCTGCCTCTTCTCAGCAGCTCAGCAATCGTGGGGCTTGGGTCAGGGGGCTGGGGCAGCTTTCGGAAACAAACTAGCGCTGCTGTCTGGAACATGCTCCTCCTTGCCTCTCCAGGGGTGGAAAAGGGCAGTGGAAGGTGCCCAGGAGTTGAATTTCTTCACTGCAGTGCCTCATTCTGCGAGTCACTGCCACCCTTCAACTCCCACTGGCTTTAGTGAGTGTGACAGCTTCTAGTGAGTGTGACAGTGAGTGTGACAGACATGAGGCAACACACGGACAAAAGTGTTTCCCAGGCTCTACAGACCCCAAAACATGATTCCCAACAGGATGGACTTGCCTAGAGCTTGCCAATAGTGGTGCAAAGGGCTGGGGTGCCCATCCTGGCACCTGCGAGCCTGGAGGGTTGCACGAGTGTGATATCCCCTGCTCTTGCAAAGAAGAGGAGAGATGGTTTCCAGTGAGGGTGGGCCACTAGCTCTGTGGGGTTTGCAAGATGGAACAAGCACCTCCAATTATAATTAAAAATTAGAGCTGCTTGGTGTGCTCCTGAGTTAATGGGAGGTGTGGGGGGAAGCTAGAGCTGGCACAGGGGAGACACATCTCATCTTATGCGGCGTCAGGACATCTCATAGCAACTGCATGCCCCAGTGTAACAAGGAATGAGGTGGGTTAAGGCTTTCCACAGGTCAATTTGTCAGCACTCAGAGGTTTTTCTTGTGTTGGACATTGTGTTGGACATGGACACCAATGCAATGCTTCACTGCGCTCTGTTTCTGTGCTGTCCTCAGCACCAACCAACAGTATCTGGGACATAGCAGAAGTCTGGGACATGTGGGAAATACTGTATGGCTCAGGGTCTTCTGTAGAACTGTAGGAGCTTGTATGTAAGCTTGGACAAGCATAGCCTGACCTCGTAGGAGACAGGGGATTCACTGTGCTGGCTCTTAGGAGGCTGTGAGTGCCTTCCATCATTGTTTTGAGCCATTTTTGCTCATGGAAGGTGTTCATCCAGTGCTGAATACTATTAACCTGGGCTGTTTCCTTGCTGTGCCCTCATTTCCAGAACATCAAAAGCTCAATCAAGTCCTGTGGTGTGGGTTGCATTCATTGGTTATTTCAGATGAGTTTGCCAGAGCCCATCAGCTCCCCAGGTCTCCCTGGGTGATGACTGCCAAGGGGAGGGCTAGTCATGCAGAACAGACAGAAAAGTACCAAGAAAAGTAAGACCAAAATCTCCAGCTATAAATAAAAGTGTGAAAATTTGAAATATAGTCAGCGTGCAGCAGGTGTAAAGCAGCATCATCAAACCTGAGGCAGCAGCACTGTAATGCATTACACTGCTGAGGATCTGGCCCCAGGGGGGTTGTCTGAATTCATAGCACTGGGAAGGTTTGCACAGGGTTGATAAATAGCACCAACAGGAAGGAAACGTGGTTAATGATCGGGTTCTCAAAACTCAAACCCCAGTGGTTTTATTTTTAACATTCTTGACAAAGAATGGTCCGTGGCGATTTGCTGACATTCAGCCACTGCTGCCACCTCTCCTGTCAGAGCCCAAGGCCTGTTGGGAAACGAGCTCCTGGGATGCAGGGACAAAACTGGGATGCTCAGAGCACTCAGCTCTCATCAGTGGGAATGGGCCTGGAGAAAGAAGGCCAAGATACACAAGTGTGGGGAAGGAAAGGATGAGAAGTGGAGAAATAAAAGATGAGGATGTAGAAGCCGTCAGACAAGTGTGGGATGGGGCAGAGGTATCTCTCCTTCTGTATCACTAACACCAAGTGTGCAGATTTACAGGTTTGTTTCTGTTCTTTCCCTCCTTCTTTCTTCTTGCAAGAAAGGATTTTTTCAGAGGCATTGGGGCCTGATTTTGCAACTTCATGCCTGATTTTAGCATTTGCATGCTTTGAAATTTTAAGCTTTGCAAATGCCTAGGACCTTATTTTACCCCAGGAAAGCTGAGGTCCTGATGCAACTTTTCTATCGCTGTAACAGAGGCCATAATCCCTAAACAGCAAGGAAATTGCAGGCAGGTAGACAGTGTCTTTAAATCTCTCCAGTGCCTCTCAAAGCATCTGATTATTCCTGCTACCTTTTTAGCTAGGAAGCTTTCCTCAGCTCCTGGCGTACGTCTTCTTGGCTAGAAACTGTGGCTGGGAATGGCTGTGCCTCTGCAGTTGCTGTAGTTGAATGATAGCTGCTGTCTGCATGTTGTCACTGCTCTTCTGGTGGCTGACAGCCTTGCAGGGGCCTTGGAAGGAGCAGATGAGCACCCCATCCTCTTTGGAGGGCTAAACTGGGCTCCTGGGTGGGGTTAAATCGGGCATGCACAGCAGCACCTAAGCAGCACCCGCACAGCCATTCTGCAGGCTCTGTGGGGGGAAAGGGGAGAGGGAAAAAGGCAAATAAAAAAAAACAAGTGAAAAGCTGGCAAGGTTTAAGAATCTATTAAGGTCACATAAGTTCCACTCAAACCATGAAAATTCAGCCCAAGCAGAGCCAGCTCAAAGGAAATTGTATTGGCAACCCAAATATAAGACAAAAGTGAGTTTGTTTACTTGGCATCAACTTGTACTTTTCAGAATATTCTTTTCAAGAATAAATCGCCTAAAATTGAAGTGACCAAAGAAACAATTGCTATTAGCAGCTTATGTTCAGCAGAAGACTCCAAGCAATGTGAGAGGTCCCACTGACTGAACAAGCTGTCTTGCCCTTATGAGCAGAGAGTATTTCCCCAGATGTTCATGGGGTGTTACACCGATTCACTTTACAGATTTTAATGCCAGAAGAAGCCATGATTATCACTTGGTTTTCAGAGTAAGGCATGAAGTTTCACATGATGCTTCCAGTTGTGATCCCTCATGCTCTGGTTACACTCAGTTTTCAGGCAGAGGTCTGCAGATCACTGGAGCCCACGCAAGGTGTCACATGTGTGACATTGATAAAAATGTCTCTATCTTCACTGGGAAATTTTTACCTGCCCATAAATGAAAACAGTTGAAATGCACCTGGAAACACATCAAGGTTTAAGCTAAAGGCCAAGAATGGGTAGTTTTCTTTAGAGCTACAAAGGGTGAGGTAGCTGAGGCGCAGACAAAGATTGTCACTAAACTATCTCAGCAGACCACAGGGTGGCAAAGCGCCTGTCTTTGGCCCTAGGGGTTGCCTGAGATGAAACTGGGGCTTAGACCTATGAACGTTTTTGGCTTTATGGAACACTACATAACACCCAAATTGACATGGTATGAGAAAGAAAAGCAAGTGTGATTTCTATAAAAGAAATTCCTGTTCCTCAAATCTGCTATAATTATTTGACTACGAAGATAAAAGTACTGGGGAAAGAGAAAACCTTTAGATTTCAAAAATTAGTTTAAAATAGTCAGGCCAGGAAATACATTGATAAATATCTAAAGGATGTCAGACACGCAGATGAATAAGCAGCACCATGTCGTATCTCATGCCAAATACGAGGTCACATTGGAAGGAATGGGTTGAACACCTCGTACAGTTAGAGCATTGCTGAACTCCAAATTAAAGGTACCCATAAAGGGAATAGATCTGGTCATATGCACACAGCTAAATAAAGAGCAAGGCTCTCTGTGCAGCTCTAGTATGAAGAGTAAACAAAATGTTACCATGCCTAAAGGTTGGGGTAGGAAGTATTGTGCTGCTACTGTATAGCCTGATGGAGACCTGACCTGTCTAACCCTGCTTAGCTCTGATTATCCTGTCCCAGGAAGGCACACACCAGCAGGAAGCACAGTGTCTGAAAATGTTCAGAGGCTGAGGAAACCTCCTTGTGAAAAGAAACTGAGATGATCAGGACTGTTTTTCAGAGCCCTGAGTGCACCAGTAGGCCTTGAGTGTAGGAAAATGAAGAGCTAAGAAGGAATACAGTAGAGATATACTGGGAAGCAAGCTTTCCTATAAATACAAGGCAGGAGAGGAATCAACAGAATCAAAGGGCAATGTATTAAATTGATAATAGGCTTTTTATGAGATTTGCAGTTAAACTGTGGAACTCACTGTTGCAAGATATCATAGGGACCAAGAAAGATGAAAAAATTATCTCTTCTAAACTTGCATACTGTAATAAAACATTGATGGTGTGGCCTGGGGAATATTCTACAAATGTCCTAATTTTGCCAGGCATGTGATGATCTTGACAGTACTGAAACTCTGATACCAAACATGCAATGGCATTTGCAGTGTAATTCAAGCCCCACGTGCGCAAGGCTTGGAGCACAGATCAGAAAGGAAGGCACCGTTTGGGTCTCTCCTCACCTGAGACATTTTTGCCACATATCTGCAAGGAGCTCTGCCAGCCAGTAACCCTCTGATTAGGATTAACTACACCTTTGCTGTTTGCCAAACAGCTTATCTTCCTGGTTAACTTCCTAGTCCTCAGAGCTAGTGGCACACCAAGGAAGTGCCAGCTCTTGTACCAGCAGCTCCCCACCAGCATGAACTGAACAGCCAAGCATCAATCAGCTGATCACACAGTATCTGCTGTGACATCTTTCTGCAGAGAGAGCAGCAAAAGCAGCAACTGTTTATATATTTGAAATGTACTACTGTCGAAAATATCTAAATGCAGCCTTGGAATTGCATATCTATCTCTGTTGTTTATGTGTTTTCTCTATAAACATACCATGCAAAAAGGCCCCTTAAACTGAAAATTCTTCTGAACAGCTTCCAGCCTGAGATCTTTATGCAACATGTCTGTGGATGAGTTCTGAGGCAGCTTAAGAGCAAAACACCATTTAGGGACAGGACAAAGCCAGATCTGTGACTGTAAGGAGCTTGTTGTGAACACGCCACAGGCATGAAGCCTGAGAAGAGATTCATGGTGTACTGGTATAAACACATGGATCTGGTGTTTAAGGGAGCTGTTGCATTAGTATCCCTGGGTCTCTGTGGGAGGTACCTGGATTCTGGAGCCATGTCTTTAGTTGGGAGCAATTTGTCAGGTGTCAGTGGAGGAAATTCAGGGAAGAGATGATAAATGGAGTCACACTGAAGAAGGGCAAAAGGGTTGTGAAAGTTTGGAGAGAGGAAGGGAGCTGCTGAAATGCTGGAGTTAATTCACAGCACATGGCTCACAGTTTTACTTCACTCTCCTCCAGATGTTTGCCTATAAAAGGTTCATTCAAGCTTCATTTCTTAGCTAAAAGGGTTGATAGCAAAGATCTTTATCGTCTAGTTGGGTACTAATCTGATGAGCAAAATAGACAAACGCTGCCAGAGAAGAGCCTGTTCTGTGTGCTATATTTGTAGCTGTGAGAACACAAAAAGATATGCCTTTGGAATATAATTGCCTGATTTCTCAGATGTCCTTCTGGATCCTGGCCTGGCAGCTAATTTTCCTATCTCCAGTTTTAATCTCCAGATTCTTCCAGTTGGCTACTCTGAGTTTTTGAATACAGGCACTGACAATACAAGTTCTTGCTGCTCTGAAGAAGCCTATCCTCAGAGTATTATTAACCACTGAAGTTATTATCCTGCAAACAGGGGAAGGGACAGAGGAGGCTGAATGGCTTGTGCAGAAGCTGAGTGATCCTGGGAGCCCGGACTGAGCTCAGCTCTCTTTAAAGTGGAAATGTGACTTTCTTTAAGGCATCACAGAGGCAAAACTCTTAGAAGTGCGTACATGAAATCCTGTACATAGCACATGCCAGAAGCTCTGTGGCCCGAGGAGCATGGATGAGAGCTTTCCACAGGACACTGTCCTGTCCCCAGCCACTGCTGTTTCAGAGAAGATGGACATGTAGCCCTGTTCAGCAAAGAACAGGAGTGACCACATTTGGGCTGCAGCACATGCTCAGTATGCTGTCTCTCTTCCTACCCTGTTGTATCGTAATTCCTCACAGCCAGCCCAGGCCTCATTTCCCCATCAGGCAACCTGCACCCGTAGATCTGGGCAATGCTCAAAGCAGCTTCTCCCTTCTATCAGTTTGAACACTTTGTTATTAAATGTTCCAAAGTCCCAGACCAGCAGCCCAAGAGACACCACCTGGGTTTGGGTTTTTTTCCTGCTCCAGCGGAATACAAGGCTTTCTGCCCTCTTTCTTCCCCTTCTTGTAAGAAAAACAACAACCAAACAAAACTGAAGAAATCAGGCTGATGACCCAGATGCAGCAATGGGATGGAGCAGTGTGCCGGGGCTGTGCACGCAAAGAGCTGGGGCAGGCCTTTCCCCAGCCCAGAGCACTGAAGAGGGGTCAGAGTAAATGAAACCCACCGGCTGAAAAATGATGTTCAGAAGACTCGTTATCTGTCTGCATTACATGGTGCTGGGTAACGGGGTGATCGCATGCTGGGGAGGCGGCGAGGAAACCTCTCCTTCCTGCAAACAGATTAGATGTCTCTCCTGAGCCGATGTTTTTCCACTTTGCATGTACCTGGCTCCCAGCTGCAAGCGTGAGGGATGGGGTGGCTGCTGCTGGCCCCAGCCAGAGGTAAGGAGGAAGGGAGATCCAGGGGACCTCTGCCCATGGGGCACTGAGCTCAGGTCACTGTGGTCATGCTCAATCTGCAGCTCCCAGCTACGACAGAAGCCAGAACTCGTTCCCCCGGTATGAGCCAGGAAAGAAGATACAGGGGAGAGAGGTACAGTGATGATAGCAGAAAAGACATTAAATACTGGCAGGAATGGGCCAGAAAACCCAGCAATGCGGGAGCCTGCAGAGGGACAACAGCTGGAGGAGACAGGATCCAAGGTGGACATCTCAGGAAGATCTGGAGGAGCATTGCCTAGAGCATGTCCCTCCTGCACAGAGCGAGATCGTGGGTGCCCATCACCGGGAGATGGTCCCAGCAAGTACCAGAAGGTGGCACTCCTGGGTGTGCAGCCGTCCTGGAGATGCACAGGTCTGTAATGCTGGGAATGTGCTCCAGACTGGTCGTACAGGCAATGTGTACCATGAATCCCCTTGAGACTGCCACCAAATGTAACTTCTGCCCAGTCCCTGGGGGATGCAAAGCCTTGGGGCTGTGTAGGGTCTGATCCTGAGGTGGTGAAAGCTGCGGTGGCAAAACCCCAGCTGTGCTTCTCCTAACTCTGCCTAACTGATGCCACCCACCCCAGGAATGACATTCTCCATGGCTCTTCCCTCTGCTGGAGAGTGTAACCCAGGGCAGGAGACTCTTTGCCATCTTGAATTGCCTTTCAGTCCTGGAGAGCTGAAGGAGTATTTAAGGCTCTGAACCTCCCATGAGTCCCTGGCACCCAGAGCGTTGCACGGGCTCGCTTGGTTGGAGCTGGTCTCTGAGGCTTCCTGGTGTAAGATTTGGTGGCTCAGACTCACCATGCCGCTCCATACAGGACAAGAAAATAGGGAGCAAAATGGGGGGACACCACACATGAACAATAATATGCCAGCAGAGGAAGAGAGAGGAAAAAATCTCCAGTGAATAGACATGGAAAATAGGGCTAAGTGAAAAATAGATCCAAAGAAAATCTGAAAAATGGAGCAGAGAGAAAGTTCCCATGAAAACTGTTTTGTATACAGTGCAAACCCTAGGCAGGCCACATTTGGGCCACATAACATAGGCTTTCTTCTAGCTAGAAAAACAATTGCAACCCAAATACTGACTCACTCCTGGAAAAACAAAATTCACAGTGCTTTCATTGACAGGAGCAGAAAGTCTCTGAGCTTTGGTGGGATCTACAGATGTCAGAAAAATACCTCGCCGGGTTCAAGTGAAGCTTGTCCCAGCATGACCAGGTCCAGGCTTGGTAAGAGTGGGAACCGGGCTGAGGAAGGAGCAGGAGGAGGGTTTGCAAGAGCCCAGGAAGGCAAAGAGAGACCACAGCAGCCTCAGGAAGGCAGCGTGCCTCTCCCCTCTGGAGGTCATGGGGGCTTTGCTGAACGAGCCTCTCTGGCCAAGCCTTGGTGTCAGCCCACTGTCCCCAGGGGTCAGCTTTGCAAGGCTCTTGGTATGACAGCTGTCAGAAGAGAGGTGGATATGCCCTCCTTTGGGATGTGCTCAAAGAGGACTTGCTATTCTGTGGCTTCTCAGCACCTTCAGCTCAGCAAACAGTACAGCAAGGAGCTCCGGGGCTTTGCTGTGCTGCTCTCAGGTACCTGCGCTGCTTGGCTTTGCTTGACCCGAGCAGTGGGGCCATGCCGAGCTGCCGGCACTGGGGAACAGAGCATGTCCCGCAGGTTCATCTGAAGGGGTGCTCTGCAACGAAAGAGGGGCCTGAGCTCTCATTTCAGCCTGGCAGACTCAGGGACACATTCATGGTGACGACACACAGGCAGGTGATACAGAAATAAATAACCTCTACCACGAGTCAAAGTTGGGCAGTGACAAGGGGGGAAAATCTCTTTTGGAAGAGCAAGACAAGTTTTAATCAACACACCATCCTTGCTGGGAGTACCAGGCCGAGGGGCAGCAGAAATCCTTTGTGTTTCATCCCAGCACAGTGAGATCTTGAAAGCCTGGGGACCTGTTGCCAGTATTTTCAGGGTCACAAGTGCCCCCCTTTGCGGGTGACAGCTGCTCTTGCTGGCCAGCAGAGAATGGCCGGAGGAAGCTATTAATTTGATTTTCCATTGGAGTTTAAAAAAAATGTTTTCTTGCAACCGTGACCAGAAAGGAGTCAACAGCATAAGCCAAATAAACAGTCATTAATGTGCCTCAGAGAGATGTTTATGCTTTGTTCCTGAAAAACACAGCCTCTTGGTAGTGCAGCACTCTGGGCTAGAAGTGGGGAAAGGGTGAGAGCTGGGGAAAATAGCACGGATGGAGCAGGGGGGCGTCCCTGTCACTGCCCGCACAAGGGGACAGCCACTGCGAGCGAGCACGGAGTCACGTCAAGCCAGGGAGAGGTGTCATGCAAGAGGGTGATGGTCAGATGTGGGGTCTCACTTCTGCTTTCCATTCCATCTGATGGTGGGGCTTAACATGGGGTTTGTGTGTATTCCCAGCATCCCCCGACAAGGAGTAAAACCCTGTTCAGGGATGAGTTTGCCCTGAACAGCCATCTTCATAAGAGAGTGTCATCTTTAGTAGGAGTGAAGTCCAAGCTTGGAAGGGCCTACAATGTTTTCCTGACATTTTATCCTACTTCCCACTCCCACTCAGAGCCTGGATGCCTCTGGCCTCTATCGCAGCGGCAGACAGCTCGCCCAGCAGGCAGGACACGTGCCATCCCACCTCACTGGTCTGAAAGCAGGTGTGAAATGGCCAAGCCACCCCCCAGCATGTCACTCTCCGTGTCCCCAGAAAGCAAATGCGCCAGGGAAAGGGTGCTGAGCAGAAGCTGGGCTGAGGCAGGGACGAGGGGTGCGTGGCCAGGGCCAGGCTCGTGACCTGAGGAGGGAGGTTTCTGGAGTGAGTCCTGTTTGCAGTGAAATGCTTTGCCCCACACACCCTTATTCCACATGCTGGGACCCAGTCAGACAATATTTATCCCCTTGGAGATTAAGTGATAAAGCGTGACATCTGTAGCTCTGGTAACCCGAGTCGTATAAAACCCACCCCAAAAAGCTGGGATGAGATTCCTTCGCGGCTGTGTTTGTTTGCAGCTCCTGCCTGGAGCACAGCACGGGCAGGTGCTGGGCATCCGTGCGCGGGCGCGGGGGGCTCTCCGGGCTGGCTTTGACATTCTCTTCCATCACCTGGGTGCAGGCTGATGAAGGAGATCGTTTCGCTGAACCATGGGAGAATCAATCACTGTACT
>NW_010263870.1:16509-26850 GCF_000690775.1 Eurypyga helias
GACAATGGTGAACCCCCAAGGGGGACTTCCAGAGGGATTTGGAAGTGACAGTGCGGGATTGTTTCGGGAGATCTGTGGTGGTTTGACGGGGGGGGGCAAAAATTGTGGTCCTAATGAGCAGCGTTCGTCAAACAGCTTTGCATTTCTTATAAGAGACACTGAGCCCCAACCTGCTTGAATTCCCCTTAGGTCAAATACATTCTTCTTCCCCCAAACCGCAATGGCCCCTATTTGGACATGAAACCTCCCACTCCTTGACATAAACCCGCAGAGCACTCATCCTGTACCCTGCTCCTTCTCACTTGAAAAGTTGTGTTTCAGTGATGAGTAAAGTAATCCCCACTCATAAATTATGTTTATAGATGCTTTGGGATCTTACGGGATGAAAAATGCTGAAACAATGTCAGTTATTATTTTTCCCATCAGTTCAGAGCAGTGAGTTCAGTCCCCTTTAGGAGACTCTTCTCCATAATTAGGAAAATGTCACGGTAACTGTTTATTTTAATCAGCGAGTCTAGAACTATGAAGGCTACAAGCTCCCCCACAGACAGGCTGAGCTTTTCTGAGATCCCCGATGAGGTTTAGCGGTGAGCAAATGTCCCAAGCAGACAGGATCATGCTTGCTTGCTTTTTTTTTTTTTCCCCTGGCATCACAAATGGCTCCTGGAAGCAAAAGGTGGAAAAACAAGCCTGCAGAGCACGAACGCAGAACGCAAATGCGGGGATGTTTGGTTTCTAGCGACAGGAGGCTGGTGCTGCTGATGGGCTGAGTCATCGCCCCGGCTGGCAAGGGACACACGGTGGAATGGGCGGAGGTGGGGAGGTGGCAGATGGCCTCTCCGGACCAGCTGGCAAATGTCCTGGTGCGGACGGTGAGGCCTTTCTGCTTCAAGACTGTGTGAAAAGGTTCTGGCCCTCAGGATGTAGCTCAGGGAATGGCGTGACCATGGCCACCTCAGGGACCCAGCGATGCTTGTGTCGTGCCAAGCCCAGTGCCTCCATGGGCTGGATCCACATGCTACAACACCCCAATGTCTCCTATTTGAAGCTGTCCTGTACTTCTATGCCAGCTCTGCACTCCAGGATTGCTCTTTGGAGAGCCATTCTAAGGAGCAGTCCCACCTCAGGGATGCATGAGTCCTCGCTTGGCTGATGCAGATGTATTCAAACATGTTTTTGTCCCTTTTATTGCTATTTGTCAGACCAGGATAACCACCTCATTAAATCCAACCCTGCCTTGACAAAGCATTGGCAGGAAGACTGCAGAGATCAGCTTTGTCCCTGGGACAACTTAATCTGCCTTCAGGCTGTAGCTGTTATGGAATAATAAAGCTCCCCTGCTCGGATGTGCTCTACAAAAGGTCACATCCTTTCCCAACACCCTCTACAGTAGCTTTGGGCTGTTGTGGGAGGGGAAGGGAGTTCCTCTGCCCACTAAGATGTGCTTCCAGTCCCCTGCTCCCATTTCAGCATGTTCCCCCTGCCCTGCCCTGCAAACTTTCAGACTGATACAGTTTTGGACTGGCTCCACTGCTGGATGGGCATCAGCCCAATCTGAACACCCACAGCCTCGCTGAGGCTGGGTGGCTCTTGCTGGCCATTTTGTACATGTCTGCAGGTCGTGCTTCTCCTTGTGTACATCTTCGTGTGTTCTTGTGTACATCCGTGCACCCTCTGCAGGATGCGGCTGCGAGGGCTGGCGAAGGGTGCTGCTGTGGGCAGAGCAGAGCCTGCAATGGGTAGCAGCGTCCGAGGTGTGGAAGGGGCACTGCTGTCCTGGGGGCACCTGTGTGGCTGTGTGTAAACCTGTGTTCGCCTCTGCATATAATGTTGAAGAAAGAAAAGAAAACAAGGCATGGTCTTGCTGAAGTTTGCTGTGGAAAACATCATAGTTTCATTCTACAACCTGAAAGTTATTGATCAAAATGTTCTTTTTCCCCAATCTTCCTGTAAATATTTCCAATACATAAAAATGCACCTTTCTCTTTGGAAAACTGACATTTATTTTAGATAAATATCCACTTTCCTCAGTGGAAAATATTTCAGCAAGTGCATGCATATCTCGTTGCACACTGAAATCTAATGCACTTGTATTTTCCATCGTGATAGCCAGTCGCTGATCTGATAAAAAGTGGACTCCAAAGGACCTACAAGCTATGGTACGATTGTTGCAATGAAGCTGATGTTATGACCCCAACCCACTTGTTTTTTCTTTGTTTTTGATAAGTTACCTCTAAGAGAAGAGCTGGGCTAACTTTCCCTCTGCTCTTCACGTGGCCTTGATTTGTTTCTCAGCTCTGCAACACATCTGTCTCCATTGCAGTGCTACTACGCCTTCTTTGATCTGCCTTTGTAGAGTTTAATTGCCCGGAGAATAATTAATTTGAGCTTCTTTTCCCATTGCATAACAGAAAGGTTTGTAAGACCAGCCTGAGCTCTGGCACTGGGTTTTGTTACAGTCCCATCCCTACACTGCCTGCAGTGGCATTACTGCTCAGGATTCCTCTTCCCAAAGGAGACTTTGTGCTCCTCACTATTTGGGTAGGAATGTGCAGAACGGCAGCTCCAGAAAGAACTCACGTGACACCTCCACACGCTGGTGGTCAGTCCTGGAGAGGGGACAAGACCTTCTGACCCTGTTTCTGAGAAAAGTGCCCTAAACCACCTTGGTGTGGGTCACCATCCTTCACTGCTGAGGTCCTTTCTGTGTAAACTACCAAAAACATCCCACAGCTCTATGCCAGGGAAGTATTTTGTTTGCTGTTTGACTTATTTCTCCCTTTCTTTCCTTTAACTTTGTCAAGGCTCCAAGAGGGATCTGGAGGCTGTCCTGGGTAAGGAGAAGTCCACATAGCTGAAACCTGGCCAACCCAGTGGGGAAAACACTGGCAGACTGGCTTGGACATGAAGGACCTGACAGCCTTGGGCCATGGCGAGCAAACTGGTGCTGCTGATCAGGTGGGTGTTGCTGCAGGAATTAGGACCAGGGGGTTTGAAGCAAAGCTGTGGAAGGGAATGCTTCAAAAACATTGCAGTGCTGAATTTCCAGCTTGCTTGGAGCAGACAGCAGAAGTCATACAGCCCCCATATGTCTCCCATACATCTCTGATCTGACTGTTCCAGGCCGCAAGGCAATATCTGCCTCTCAAGGCACTTGCTACACACCCCAAAGCTGCCTGGTCCATCCAGGAGTCCAGACCCATGTGCTGCACTGTGCAGTGACTTCGTGATGGGAGAAGGTGGCACTGAGGACTAAGCTGTCCCCTGTATTCACCTCAGAGGCTCTTGGTCTCTGGAACGTCAGGGTTGGCTTGAAAGGGACATTGGACACAGCTTCTCCATATTCACATCCTAGGCCACGAGGGTGGATGTGTTTGTTCTTCTCCATGGAGGAGGTGGTTGGACCAAGACTTCTTCAATGTATTGCATAGTAGTTTTTATTTGAGAACCCTTAAATTCTGCACCATATTTAAAGCACTTGCTCCCAAGGAGCCACTGTGTCAGCAAGAGATGAAGGCTGTAGAAATGCAATTGCCATTTTTCCACTTTGAAATACTGTTCCCAGCTTTGACGGATTTCTGATAACATCTGTGACTTAGAATCTCTGAGTCCCTTCCTTCCAGAAAATATTTAGGTTGGTTACTGTAAAAGCATGAAGATTTGGGAGACCTTTGGTATGAGGGAAATGAGGACACCAGAGGTTCTTTCTTCAGCCTGAGTGAAGAGCATAAGCCAGGTACAAAGATACTTCTGGAGAACTGAATCATCTATTTTATAAGGTTTCTTGGAGGGTAGTAGAGCACTTCTGCTTTAAAACATTATTTCATTGTGAAGAACCCTGCTTTTTCTCTGCAAAGTTGGTATTTCCATGAATATTTCATATTTAATGTGAGCCAGAAGTAGCAGTGTACAGTCAGCTTGTGATTTCATCCACTGGAAATGTGATCACATTAGAAAACACATGTAACACATGTCGCTTCTTATTAATTATGCAGTATCTAATAAATTGCTAGATACAGACTGAGCTCAATTGTTTCATTTTTCCCGTGCACAACAGAGTGGAACTAAGCTCTGCCAGATTTGGGTTTCTTATGTTTAATTCCTCTGGGGGGAGCATGCAAACATTTCTTATCAGAAACTTAGAAGCAGAGTGAGAAATAACCCTCCACGCTTATCACTGACTCCTGGACCCTGATCAAAGGATATTTGCTGTGGCACACATTTCAGCAATGCCTGACAGAAGGAAACTCGTTTCCTGACATGAGTACTTCCATGCCTTGTTCTTGGATGCACTCTCTATCCCTGAATGTCCCTGTCTTTATGTCCAGGGCTTTCTCCTCTGTTCACATTTATCCCTTACTCCAGGGTACTGCTGCAAAGGAGACTTAACTGTGAAATTCGGTATTTGTACTCAGTGGATTACAAATTTTGGGAAAAGTGCAGTTCATGGGAGAAGGAAATTATTTACACATTTTAGGTCAAGTTCTGTGAAAAATCCCCCCTGCCCTCCACCAAGATTTCCCTCCCCCCAAAGGTGCTGAAGTTTTTCATTTTGACACTTTGAAAGAAGCCTTTCAGCATGATCTGCAGCTTCTTCTCTTTTGCAACATGGCCCATTTTTTGAGAAAAAGAGTGAAAAAGAAGAATCAGTGCTCCCCAAACAAAATAAGACTCTTGTTTTGGGTCTAGTTCACCTTCTTTGTCATTGTTGTTTTGCAGAACAACTGGGGGAAAAATGCAGTTCTGCTTGGGCTGAGCTAATTCATTTTTCTCTGATTTCTTTTTTCACCAACCAAACTGAAAAATCGGCTGTTCCTATAGCTCAATTTGCAAATGAGCTGGAAAAGCTACTTATTCAAACAGTAAAACTGTAAGAAATATCCAGGAGATCTCAGGAGGAATAGCACCAGGGGACAGAATTTTGTTGAGAAGCATTTCTCTTGTTCTTCTGTGCAAAATTCCACCTTTTGCAAAAGAGAAGCATAATGCCTGTGATTTAGAAATGGGAAAGACTGCCTTTTAAGAAGTAGGTTTGAGCAGGGCAATATAAACCATGTGATGTGCAAAGATGGTTCCTGCGGTCCTGGTAACATCATCATGCTCGCGGGTGCAGAAGAAGAAATGGGCCGTGCAGGCGGGGCGGAAGGGAGGGACCTCAGTTTGGCTTGGGCTGACCATGAAACAGCACGAGCAGCCGAGCGACTCCATGACAGGGCTTTGGCTCTGTTTTTCCTGGGTTATTTTTACTGCTAAGGAACCCTTGGTCCTGGTGGAAATGAGCTCAGTAGTACAATGCTTCCTGTGGTTACCTGCCAAGCCAGAGGCGCCCGTCCCATCCCACCCATCTCCACTACCCCCGGGTGCTGCAGGACCCTGCCTAGGGATGGCACCCACCGTGCTTCCCCGCTGGTGCCAGTGACAGAGCATCCTGCGGGCTGGGCAGGGGTACGTGGTGCAGATGGAGGGCAGGTGGAGGGGACAGCCTCCCCCCACTCCCCATCTAGCTCAGAGGACTGGTGCCAGAATGCAGGCTCTACACCACAGCCCAGCACAACGGCTGCTGCCCCATCTCCTGAGCCACAGCCAGTGTCCGGCTCCAGGACTGCACCATGTGTCTCTCCCCATACTGCCTGTACTGCCCAGGGCTCTGCCTGCCTCCCCCAAAACACAGTAAGCACGTCTCTTCATCCTCCCAGAGGACATTCACACTCCTAAACCATTTCCCAAGGGAGCACTTTTCCTTTTCCTAATTCACTGAGTGGATTTGAGAGCAATTTCACAGAAAGCCTGGAATAACCGAGGCCTTTCCACTGTTACTTGGACTCAGCCATGACTTCAGTTAACTGTTGGGACACTGAACTCGTGGGAGGCTTGAGTTATTTGCAGCTGTTGTTGCTTCAGAGGGCTTTGGTAAATGGCGGTGGCTTAGCAAGCCTGTGGGTAACATGCAGGTGGGTATGGCAGGTGGACGTGTTACAGGCAATAGACCAGCAAAGGTGGAGAACAGGTCCCTCTCAGCTATGCGGTGTCGTCCCCTTCCTCCCCACCAGCTCATAGTTCCAGCTCCCACCCTTGGGGACATGCCTGCTACGTCTCTCCAGGGACAAGGAGAGCTGTGTCTTGTCGCTGGCCTGAGGATTTCTGCCTATTTCCGTCTAGGGATGGGAAAATGCGGAGGGAACAGTTCGTTACCTTAATCTTTCCCAATGAACCTGTAAAGTGCTGGGTGTGGGAGGGCAGAGGAATCAGGTCAGTGCTTTTAGGCAACAGCAAAATTCCTCTTTAATTCCCCAGGTCCCAGGAACATCTCAGCCCCTATCCTGGAGCACCATTTCCAGGAGGGACAGCATAAACAAGTCAGCCTTAATCTCATTAGCACAATGATGCTCTTTATTAGCCTAAATCAGACTGGCATCCTTTTGATGTCTGTCCAAGATGGATTGTATCTCTCTCTCACTGGAAAGGCCATCAAGAACCCTATTCCTGGGCTGTAAATAGAAAAAAAAATTCCTCGTTGATGAACTGTTTTACTGGCAAGCCAGCAGCCAGCACAAGGGAAGCAGCTGAGAAAGCGCAATGATCAGAGGTCAAGCTTCCTGCAAACTGAGGCTGACTTTTGGGAGGGCAAAGCCCCTGCACTCAGTGATGAAATCCCATTGCCTCTGCCAAACCTCCAGTCCTGGGTGAGCCTGGTGTTACGGGCTGGGAACGGCTGAGTGACCTGACTGCTGTGACCTCGGCTTTGTGTCTGCACATGGGTGGCTTTCTTGCCAGCCACGTTGGAGCAGAGGAGGAGGCAAGGCAAGGAGAAAGGAGCAGAAAAATCAAGAGAGAAGGGGGGCAACGGAATTAACACAAGGCAGGAAGGGACTGGATGCTGGGTACCATTATCCTGGGTTTGGCTACTGGTCCATCCCATCCACTATCCTCAACCTGTTGTTAGAGATGGCAGCCCAAAGTGGGAATTTCTTCACCCCCAACACTGCACGTCCTGTTGAATGCAGCTTTGTGTGTGTGTGTGCTTACTTAGAAGAATGAAGGAGCTAGTGCCACTGGCATGGTGGAAAACTTCCCAGGTATCTCCTTCCCTCCTCTCTCCTAGTACAATCCCAGCTGCATCTAAGCCTGACAAGGAGACTTACCTCACAAAAGTGCATGTGGCAGTTACGGTACTACAAATGCCTCTTTTTTTTCATGTGCAAGAAGGATGGAGAAGGAAATTAATGTCTATTAATATATTAATGACAGACGCATTGTTTTTGTACTGGCTGTCCCAGTGGTAAAGGAACTGAGGTTCACAGGAGGGAACTGATGTTCACAGGAGCCTGAGACATCCGTGATGATGGGTAGAAGCTTTTCTGTTTCTTCTGCCAAGATGAGTTGAATGCACACCTGCATTATGCCAGGGTGTGGTGGGTGACACCACACATGATATCACCACCTCGGCGGTTCCAGCGCCTTGGTCTCATGGCCCAGTGTCTTTCCAGGTGTGGCATCGGGAGATGGTATCTCCCCCGCCTTGCCGTGTCCTGCCTGAACATCACAACGTGACACCAACTCTTCGCCCAGACCTTGGTTATTACGGGGAGAGGAGCTAGTCTTGGCTTCAGCGCCACATTTCAAACTGATGTCAGCAGTGTCGTTGTATAAGTCTTGATTACTTTTTTAAGGACATTCATTTGTTATGGTTATTTTAATCAGTCTTTTCCCTGATATATTTGCTGCTTCCGCAAAGCTTAAGCCAAAAAAGGAGATGGACCAGAAAGCAGAGGGAACCTGCCTGGTCTCACTGCTCAGGTCACAGTACTAAAAATTAGCAGAGTGGAAACAGGGGAAGGTGAATTAGATTTTCCAAAGTCCTTCCATTGCTATTAATGGACACTGATAAAGGATTTTTTTTTTTTTTTTTAATAATGAGGATTTCTATCTTGAGCACATCCCTTTAAGGCTTATTTTGTTTCACCAATGCAACAGGCTCATCCTCTGTCTGAGAAAACCTCTTTGTAAGAGGGACTCTCTTCCCATGGGGTTAAATCTGGCTTCCCAGCCCTAAACATGGGTGTTGAGGCTGTGCAGGGGGTTGGGTCTGCTAACACTCCTGGGTCTGAGTTTCCACCCAGGAGAGTTTGGGGCTATCGGTGAGAAAAGGAGCCTTGCAGGAAACGAAATACAGGCAGGGCAATCTGGGCCGTATTCTTGCACACCTACTGGCTTACGGCTGATAGAAACTCCAGATGACAGGAGCCAGCTCCCTCTCCTGGGATGCAGCCAGACATAGCATTTGCTATATAGGCTGTGTAAGAGGAGCTAAGCCCAGCCTGCAGCAGGGCTGGTGGTTCACATGTGCGGTGGCTTCCTGGGCTGGCTTGGTAGCCAGCAGCTATCGCATTTCTGTGTACCGCAGTTTTCCCATCTGAAAAATGGGGATAATTAAACTAACCTCCTTTGTAAAGTGAGTGGAGATTTACTGGGGCAAAATGCTGCATGAGACCCCCCTGACACGTCTGGGGAAAGCTTCAGTGCTTGCGTGAAGTGTGAGCTTTGAGACTAGTGCTGTTAGATTTAACTCTAACAGTCTCTTCCATAGTCGCAGGGAAGATACCGTGCAATTGCCTTAAATTAGAACTTAATGGGATAGTTTTACTACAGAGAAATGAGTAACTTCCAAGGAGCCCAGATTTCTCATGTGCCAGTGCTGAAAAGGTTGAGTCCCCTCATTGCATCCTGCTGCAGCCTGGGAAAAGGCAGTGTGGAAGAGGCAGAGCCTATTTCTCTCTTACACTGCCCCACACCCAGAGTAGGTGAAGGATTCAGCCTGGGTTTTAGCAGAGAGCCGGTGGGCAGGGTATAATTTGGCTCTGTTTGCAAGGGGAATAAATTTTCAGGAATCCTAGGCTTTAGAATATAATTTTCTTGTTTTTCTATAGCCTTGTATCTCTGAGCATCCTCAGAAAGTTTCGGTGTTGTGAATGCTGCCTGCAGGCCTCTGTCTCAGAGCTGTGCCTCTGTTTGTTGTAATTAAGTCAGACAGTGAGATGGTTAATGAGGACACATCACTGCCTCGGAGCCTGGAGAGCAGTTGGCAGTAGGCTGTCCACAGAGGGAAAAGGGAGATTCTGGCACAGACCGTCCCACAGTTCCAGGTCCATTTGCTATCAATTATCAGCTTTACTGGGGCACTGATTTGCCATAAATTCAGGAGCCTCCTGGGCTCCGGAGTGGGGAAAGCTCCCTGGCACCAGGGAAGCTTTATCCCTCAAGTGTGAAATTACTGCATGGGGAAAATGAAGAAAGAACATTAATTCATGCGATAGCTTTGTTGCGGAAAGATAATTCATGTTTCCCCTATGCAAAATGCTCCAGGCATACTAATGGCCCTTGAGTGCAGGTACTGCTGTTAGATCCACGTTTTATGGTTGGAATGAAAACGGTGGACTGGACTTACCCCAGACAGAAGCTGGTGGCCAGCAATGAGACTACCTGGAGCAGGAAATTGTTCCTGTTATTTCAAGAAAAATACTCTGAACCTGACATTTCTCACATTTTAGCAAAACTGTAATAATTTCTAACAGGTGGAGATGCTCACCACCTCATCTGATCTGTAATGCTGAGTGATGTTTGAATTATCATGAATAGATGCGATAAATGATTCTTTTGCACAAAATAATCACCTGAATTCTAGTTTGCTGCCCTCATTGCTCAGGGCTGGTTAGAAAGATGGAATAACTCAGGTTTGAAGGGACTTCTGGAGGTTGTCTTGTCCAACCCTGCACTCAAGACGAAGAAGCTGAAGGTCTTTTACAACCTGAAAGATGTGTCAGTGGCTACAGTTTGATTTGGAACAATTTGAGTGAAAATGCCTCCAGTGAGAGCCTTATCGCTCCTTTCGGTTGCAGTTCTTCCCTATCTCCTCTATCCATGAAGGTGGTTGAGCCTGGCCTGACCCAGCCAGACCAATCCAGGCACAACAGTCGGGAGAAGAGGAAGAAAGCGCTGCCTTCGCCAATGTAGCCCCGTGGCAGGAGGAGCCAGACGCTACACAGGAAAGATCCAGCTCCTACTCAGGAGTTTTCAGGTTCAAAGAGTATTAGAGAGATCTCCCACCACCGCAGCAGCTCTGCCCACCTCGCCGGAAAAACTGGCCTCGTGTGGTCAGGCTGAGCTGACCCCAGTTCTTCTAAGTAGGGGAATACCAGCCACTTGCCCAGTGTGTTTTTATAGTAGATCTATTTTGGGTGATTCACCAGCTTTCCTGAGGAACTTCTCTGAATCTCAACCCTGTTTTCCAGGGTACATCTCAGAAACTGCTCTCCACACTGGGAATCCAGCATGTATAGTGCC
>NW_010263870.1:26882-32198 GCF_000690775.1 Eurypyga helias
CACCTTGGGTTCCTGCAGCCACCAGCCTATGCAAATAATAATTCATTGCCTGATAAAGGAATAATTGCTCAATTTCTTGCTTGGTTAATGATGCTTTTAACTGAAAACTGACTACTCACGGTAGTTGATATTCAGGTCAGATTGGACTCATATTTCTGTGTCCAGCAGCAGACATCTGTCTCCCACTCCTGCTGCTGCGACTCAGTATCCTTCTCCTCATTGTACCAGGGAGATCATTCTGCATTTCCAGTCTCCTCCCGGGAGGCATGAAGTTTTGCCAAGAAAATGCCCTTTCACTAGCCATCCCTCAGCAAGTGGCTGACCTGAGAATCAAAGCATGCCATTTAGCACCACGCTGGGGAATCGCTCATGACTCCGGCGCATTCAGTTATTGACACAGAGGCAAAGCTGGACTGTTGATCCCGTGTGGGAGGTGCGTGGTATTAGTGCAGGTAAAACAACCCCCGTACAACTCTGCATGAAAACCTTTATCCACACTCTGTAAGAAAAAATTACCCAGCAGCCATCTGAAGAGTTAAACATCTGTAATGTCCACTAATCTCTTTTCTGCAGGCAAGAGAAGTTTTATGAGCTTACCATCTCCTAAGCAGAAGTCGCAGGAGTCTTATAAATAAAATGATGGAAAACTGATATGGGAATTTTCTATGCTATAAAAAATTACAGAGTAATCTAAAGAGAAACATATGGAAACCTTCTAATAATTTAAGTTTCAACTCACTCAGCAGGGAATAGCCTAGGGAACCTTTGGAGCACTGTGTGAAAAGGATTGGGACTTCACTTGTAATCAGCTTGCACTGCAGTTTAACCTGATGTCCTGGAGCTGAGATAGGGAATTGTACCAAAGCCATGATTTTTATATTTTTTTAAAGAAAAAGAATGCTTGCGGATTCATATTACACTGGAGACATGCGTATTTGTCCTAATAGCTATTAGATGTTTACTAAAGATAAACTCGAGATTTGGAAAGAACAGTCTTTCTGCAAAGAAAGCAAAGACAATACTAGCAGGTCTGGTAGAAAGACAAAAATGTTTAGGAACTTGAAAAATGGTTGAGTAACATCATTAAATTCTCAGAGAGTGAAATTTTGATGTGAACAGTGTGTAGAATTAATATATACATGTATAGCCCAAGTTACTTAAGGTCCTAGATTACCCACGAATTGTTTGATATTTTATATATAGCACATGGTGTTAAAAAAAATAATCAGCATCTGCCAGTAGAGCCCACACAGTTGTATCTGGAAATAGCCCAGTTATTTTCCAGTGCAGATATAAAGATGAACTGTGTTATCTCAGAGAGCACCTGGATGGTAATGGTCAGCAAATACTGCCTTATTGATGGCAACTGTTGTCAACATTCACAAAAGCAGATGGAATAATGAAACATTTATGCTGACATTATCAGATACAAAATGTGCAGCCTCCATTTGACCATCCCTTGGCTGACAAATTGAGCTGGCTACAACCTGAACAAATTTTTTAGGGAAAAATTATCTGGTGAAAACATGCCAAAACTCACATTATTCTCTGAGTGAGTACAATCCACCACTGCATTACTGCACTATTATGTTATTTTACATGTTACTGGCAGAATATGCCTTTTTTAATGATATCATGTTAATATTATATATTAATTCTGTTCTAAAATTAAAAATAGATGAAAGAAAGCAATAGGAATCAATATCTCTTCTTCCACTGTAAATGTTTCCAAGTCATAAAGAAGTCCCAAGAGACCCATCATAAATGCGTGACATAAAAAAGGCCTAATTACTGGTCCATCTGAACTGAGACCCAAACCCCTATGTACATGGGAGGATGAGCCTCTTCCCTAAACAATTTACACAAGTGTCGCAGTTATGTACACTGGCTGGAGGAGAAAGGAAACGGGTATAAATCCTTTTTTTTTCCAAGTATTTTATTCAACCAATCTTTCTCCTACGGTGTTATTCTCAGAGGTGGTTGATTTGAGCTGGGTGAAATCCACCAAAACACCACGGTTTGTCCCTTTTACACCATGGGAAATTGGTTCTTGTTGACAAGTTGTAAGTCATTAACATAGACTGTCTGCTTAGGGAACTAAAACATCCTGGCCCCAGATATTTGTTCAGTAAGTTCTTGGTCTTCTGAAAAAAAAGAAAAAAAAAAAGGAAAAAAAAAACATTAGAAGACTTGGGCTCCTAAACTGTTTGATCAGAAGCAGCTGCATGTATTTTATTCCCTAGGACAAGCTGTCCTGCTTCAGAGAGAAGGGGACACTCCTAGTCCCAGTCCAGTGTGAGCTCCAGAGCAACAGAATGGGTCAGTTTGGCTCAGGATGAACACATCCTGCCCGTAAAGGTGCTGGTTATTTGTCCGCAACCGGTGCCAAGGCTCAAGAAACCTAATTGCTAACGCCAAGAGGCAAGCTGAACAACAGTCGTGGAAAGACAGCTTCTCAGACTCTGGTATTTGTAAGGCAAAGAAAGCAGGTGTTTTTGTTATGGCTTTTGGGCAACGGGAGTTGCTGGTCCTTCGGGGTGTGTTTTTCTCCCCAGACAAGGCTGGGTGCTCACAGTTACCCCACCGGCCTCACAGGTTGCGATGCCACCGAAGTGGTGAGGTTGTTGGCTTTTATATCGTAACCAGTCTGCAGCCAGAAACAGCTTTTTACAGTTCAGAAACACTGTAATTAGGAGAAAGGAGGAAAAATTAAAAATAGGAACTTCCAGATCTTAGAGAGCTAAAAGAAATTAACAGCCTTCACAGTTTTGCTAACGGCAAGCTCCAAATCATCCTTAATTGACTGTGATATTGCTGTGATAGGAACTGCTGGCAGCAGGCTTGCTTTCCTAGTGATTTTGTGGAAGTACCTAAACCCCTCAGTCACCCGAATGCCAGTTTTGGAAAAGCAAACCATACAGTGCATAAAAAACCCCAGAAGCAACAACCCCCCAAAAAAACCCCCAACAACACCACGACAAGATGCTGTCTGTACCACTGCCCAGCCTGGCTGGGGCTTGCAGAGCTCCTGCCTGTGTCCCAGCCCAGCCTTCCTTCTGCAAACCCCATGGGCCTGGCTGCTTTCCTTGGATCCCATCTCACACCAGCTCCCCGAGCTGCCCCTGAACCACGGCAGGAATTGGCGCCTCGTGGCAGGGGCTGCACCTGGGCACTGATTAGAGCTTCAGGCTTCCCATCAGAAACACACCACCTCTCAAGAGGGAAGAAGTACTTCACTGTGTGCTGTTCCAAGGATCTGCTCCGATTCATTTCCAGGGATAAGCTGCAGGGCTGCCTGGCCGGCAGCAGGCAGTCCCTTGGGAAGGAGCTGGCCACTGAACCCACAACCATTGCCCATGCTGTTTTTACATCAGGAGCTTCAAATCCCAGGTTCCCAACTCAGCTCTCCTTTTCTGGAGGTTTGTGCCCATGCTCGGTAAGCCTTGCTGCAGGGTAGGATGTATGCAATAAACAGTTTTTCGAGGTTGATTTAATGCCTCGCCATCACTCCAGTTATTAATCCATTCGCAGTAGAGGTTTATTGCTGTGTGTACCACAGACAGATAAAGATTATCACTGAATTAATTCACAACTAGTGTGTTGTTTGGCTTGAAGCCAAATGCTGTTATCAGTGTGAATAAATACTCCAGAGTAATTTCTCAATGAGCCTATCTTAAATAGACTTTTAAAGCAAAACCTTTCAAAATAAACTATCCTGAAAGTTTAAAGAACAAACACCACCATGTTCAGAGTGGCCAAACTTCTTGTATGACGTTGTACATATCTGACACATTTGTTACAGGGGTCAGGGTGTCTGTTGCCCAGTAATATTGCCCAATTTCTTTAGATTGTGGCAGAGCTGCTTCCCTGGCCCCATCATCTGCATCTTCTTTTAAGAAGGTGCATGCAGGGATGGTGCATCCCTCCCGGTCCTTCAAGGACATTTCTGTCTTCCCACTTTCCACCTTGTACTTTCTCAGGAGAGTCTCATTGAGACTTCTCTTGCACTTTCAGTTTCTAACCACGGGCTCTCCCTTGCTGCTGACTGTTTTGAAGGAGCAGTTAAAAGAGATACTAAGGTTATAGGGGCTGGTGATGAGAATACAGTTCAAAAGAAGCCAGAAATGTCTGGGCATTGGCCAGAATCATTTTATGTTTGTGCAAATGACACAAAGTTTCCATCATCTGTTGAAATGATGCTAAAAATAACTTTCTCCAGAGTTTTGCATATCCAGAGACCTGAGCGGATGACATGGATGCTGGCAGTTGCGAGGCCTTCACCTGTGAGAGTTTATCTAACCCATTTCCTTCCAGGAAAAGTCATTCCCCTGGCACTATGGGGAGGTATCCCAGGAGGCTGCAATAAGCCTGGAAGCAAACCTCCATATGACATATAGCACAGGAGAATTTTGGAGGCTTGGCAGTGCCTTCAGCTTCTGTTTTAGGTAGAGGCTCTTTCACTTAAGATGCTGGAGCACCGGGGAGTGGGTGCTATCGTTGTGCCTGCCTGGGTGCAACAGGGGGTCCTCAATGAGCATCTGCAGGTTTGTGGAGTGGCCGTTTCTTCAAGGCACAGGGGTGCTGCTGGGGAAAGGTGCTGGAGAGAGAAGTGTGTCCCTGGGCTAATAGTTTTTTGCAGCAGTACTTCACAAACCATCTTACAAGTCAGCCCATGATTTATTAGGGGAAGGGAACTTGGCCTGCTTGTCTAGCTGGGCCCAGTCCCACTGTGGAACTGGCTTCTCTGTCTTAAACAAACCAGTTAAAGAGAAGCAACATGTCTCATCTTTGCATTGGAAGACATCCCAGCACACGGTCTGTTTGCCTTATTGTTGGAAACTGTGGCTGAAAAGGAATTTGTGAAGGGGAGCAGCAAAAAAAAAAAAAAGTTTTGGAGCAGGATGGATCCAGATGACACCTCCATCTGCCTGGTGGGTCAAGCCATGCTGACATGGGCCACTCGTGGACAGGCTACCAGCTTCTGCTTCAGGGCAAGCAGTTGTGTGCAGGGTGAAAGCAGTGCCCGGACCTCCCTGTCCCCAGACAGGACATTAAGGGGTGATGGAGGGACACAGAGACAGATGAGATGTGGGAAGTGTGACTCAAACCCTGGCACCAGCAGAAGAGTGGAACTTATATTTGACTGGCGAGGTTGTCCTGGTGAGCTCAGCATGTGGTGAGGGCAAGTGTCAATCCACCTGCTCACTTTTAGGGAACAACGTTAATTTGTACAACCATATGCTTGATAAATTTGGGCCCCTGAGGGAAAATTAAAGGCTGGTTTGTAAGGTACCACCTTGGAAACAGCCATCAGGG
>NW_010263870.1:32211-34102 GCF_000690775.1 Eurypyga helias
GAATGAGGCTGAGAGGTTTCAGACTTGTGTTCTACAAAATTTCCTTTGAAAGAATAGTGTTATCCTTAAACAAACAAACAAACCCCCTCCTCATTTTGGTACCATTTTAGTGTGGATTCAAGAGGGTAAGTTCCTTTCTGTGGGCTGAGCATGGCTGGAAGGGATACTACAGACTGCTGTGGATGGCATAACATGCTTTTTGGGACAGCAAGAAGTGATTTACTGTGGCTTGGCCCAGTAATTTGGCACCTTCATTGTGCCAATAATAACATGTCAGATAGGATCTCTGCCCACTCCTGAACACAGCAGCAGGCTCACACACTTGTATTAGAGACAGCAGCGTGAGTTCAAGTGGATTAGTATGCTTGCAATTGTATTAGCCATAAAAACATATTCACAGTCCTTTATGGAGCTGGATAAGGCAACATTTGAGTTCAGCTGGCTTTTCTCGCCTCTCCCAGTAGGAATGCCAGGACAGCACAGTGGCATCACTAGCTCTGTCTCCCATTCCTGCCTAGGGGTAGACAATGTAGGCAAAACCAGAATTGCAACCCATCCGCATCGTTTAGAAATCAACATTTGCCCTCGCTCTCTGCTAGATGCATTCTCCCACTGTTTCTTCTCCTCAGGAAGACTTTGTGCTCCCCAAATTGTGTTCAATTGAACATGGTTGATGGGCAAGAGGACGGGCCTGCAGCCAGGCAGAGTGAGTGGCTGGGGCTGCCTTGCCTGCCTCTCTTCCTTACTGGATTCACCCCTAACTGCTGCATCTCCTGGGGAAATCGTGCTCGCTCTTGCCTCTGGAGGAGACAGGACTCTGGTAATGATTCCAGAGGCCCCCTGATCTAGCTGTAGGGCTTTGAAAGCAATGACTAATTAATTTCTCATCAGGGCTTCCCACCTTTCTCAATTTCTCCAGCTCCTCCTGTTTCTCTTAAGTACGCTTTGAAAAAGAGCAAACACAGGGCTGGAGAATCCAGTTCCTAACTGGGGTGATTTGTTGTTCAGCACCACTTCCAGTCAGATGTTGTTCAGTACCCTTCTTGATCGCCTTCTGGCAAACACTCCCTCCTCCAGTAAAGGAGCAATGACTAATCTGAAGACCTGTAAGGTTCCTTACACCCTCCAGCCATCAGAATACACACCCCGAACGCTTGCACAAGGGGGCTCAGTGCTCAGCAGGGATAAAGTGGGGGGAAAAGGTAAATGGTGAAAGAGTATCCTTTGAAACATGGATGTCTAAAGCTGGTTGTTAGAATAAATGTTTGTGGAGCTGGGAGAGAAGTGATTTGTGTCTATGAGGGATGAGGAAGAGCTGTGAGCCAGGAAAAGATCAAGTCTCTGGAGGGAAAAGCATTTTGGGAACTTTTTATCTCTGCATAGGCTCAGTGTTGGTGAATCTTGCTAGGCTGCTGCTTGGAGGGGGAGCGTGAGCCCTCCTGAAGCAGCCCTGCTTGGAGCAAGCCGGGTTTATCCTCCATTCAGTGAGGGTGGAGGTGATGAGGGTGGAGGTTAAGTGCATTTCTTACATCGTAAATCAGTGATGTTACACTCGGCTGGTTCGCAGAATCTGGAGGAAGCAAAGAGAAACAAGGGCAAAGGGTGAGGAAAGGAGTGGGACATGGAATGCATGGTCTATACATTAAAATTTGGGGAAAGCGTCCCCAAGTGGCAGTGCCATAGGTGCTTTGGAAAAAGGCTGTCAGAAACCCAGCTCCGGGTTCACCTAGATCTCCCACCACCGCGCTTCCCACGGCAGCTGGAGAGCTGCTGACTCAGCACAAAAAGACAGGCTGAAGTTGTGACGTGACTGTGGCCTACCATTAACTGCCAGAGAAAAATCACACAGCAAGGGCTGCTCAGTTAAGCAGAAAAAGATGTAACTAAATAC
>NW_010263870.1:34287-62542 GCF_000690775.1 Eurypyga helias
CCGTGGAGGGTGGGGACGCTGGGAAGCATCCACACCTTGTTCCTCCTGCTGCTGCCTGAACCGACCTTGGCACCCTCACAGCCGCATCTCCCACAGCAGCGAGGAGCAGCGCCAGTCAGAGAACTTCTATGGCATGTTTCAGGCAGCAATAAAACATTATACACCTGAACGTTGGATGTCTGACTAACGGAGAATGCCTGAGAAAGCCACTGGTTAATCCTTTAATTACGGCTATTTTGGGGAACCACTTAATGCTCTACAACAACTTGCATAAACCCCAGTTGCATCCCATGGGTGTGTTCCTAAGCAGCAAATCGTTGGTGACACCAGCGTTCCCTTCCTGTCTTAAAGGTTGCTGAGGGTACTTTAGCTGCTTGTAGTAGGATCCAGAAATGAAAGGGCAGGTGGCAGGTTGGCTTAACAGATTTTGCCAGGAGAGGACAGCCCATGAAGAGAGACCGCGAGCCCTGCCCGCATCTCCTGGAATAGCAGGAGGTGGCTTTGCTGGTGGCAGAAGGCACCACTGCAGCTACACCAGGGTCTTCTGGAGCAGTGGCCGGGCTCCAGCAAGCCAGACTTTCTCCCCATCCGTTTTTTCTGATCCCCAGGTGTGTGGCAATCAGGCTGTCCCCAGGAGAAACAGGGTGTAAATCACTAATTAATGCCTCCTGTCTGCCCACAATTGAAGCCCATTTGTGCTTGATGGAGATATGCAGCAGAGGCTCCCCAGAGAGAGATTCTATAATCTGTTACTAATCACTGAGGCTTCAAAACCATTAAAAAGGATGTGCCTGTGACTTATCCCCATGCAAACATCGATTCTGTTCTTTCTGATGCTATGACCTGAAAGACCACAGCACAGAGGAGGCTTTTGAACACTTGTGCCCCAGCTCTGACATCCGGTTTGTTTTATTGTAGGTGGTGATGCTGTTTAAGGCATTCCCTGCTGTTTGGA
The DNA here is from genome assembly GCF_000690775.1 of Eurypyga helias. NCBI lineage: Eukaryota > Metazoa > Chordata > Aves > Eurypygiformes > Eurypygidae > Eurypyga > Eurypyga helias. The sequence continues at coordinate 35,243 of NW_010263870.1, forward strand.
GCATGGTTGAGAGAATTTCATGAGAAAACACAAGGAGACTATGGCAAGGTAAGAGACAGAAAACATTACCCTTTCCCAGGGCATCATATAAACAAGTGCAGCAGTTTGTAGTAGTACATCCAGGTTTATTGCTGCACACACACTGTTACCTGTGTTAAAAAGTTCGGGAGAACCCCGCCAGAAAAGGGACCCAATGTGTTAAGCATCAATCAGACATAGAGGAAGTGGCACTAAAGAACTCACCTAAGAATTTTTTAAGACAACAACGTGGTGTCCAAATAAACCCAAATCCCTCCCTGGTTAATTCTTGGGTGTTAGAGCAGTCCTTAGGCATTTTAAAACTTTAAGGCTTTAGCTAATATAAAATGCTTACTATAAGCACTTTTTGAAATTGAGGCAGCCAGCAAATCTCATACACTTCTGGCTTCAGCTCAGCTTGGTGAGACATTCACATGGCAAGAAACACGTCCCAGCAAGTGTAATATGGGACATTGGAGGAAATCAGATTTTTAATTACTCTTGGCATTTCAGTGCCGCTGGTTGCCAGCAGCCAGCCTGCTGGAAAATGACATCACCAGCGATCATAGCAGAATGCCAGTCTGTAAAACCAGTTTGCCAGCCTGTTTTTCTGTCGCTGGGAGGAGTTTTCTATCTGTATATTTATCTACCTTCTCAACTTTGGAACTTAAAATTTATGGACACCACTAATCTTCTTACAAAAAAATAAATAGGCTCTAATTTTATGTCTGCAATTAACTATGGGCATAAATTCTTCCAAGCAATCAACTACACATGGCAGCATTTAGCTGTAACATTAGCATATACCAATAACTTTCCATACACCCAGTATTTTCCCAAGTCACTGAGAATTAGAGCTTCTTTGCCAACAATGCCTTTATGAAGGCAGCCTGACTGATTTCTTTAATTAGTTGGCAATCACACAACATTGTATTTAAAAATGTACAAATACCAAAGATCTGAGGGTTCGTATTGAGGCGGTGGCATCTTTGTGTGTGTCAAGTGTGGAAGTTTCTTTTGCTCACAGGTGAAGTGGGGTTTTGTCTCCGTCTCTGTGGACCACATCTAGCCCCTGTACAACACAAGAAAGTTTCTCCTTTTTCAAGGGGCCACGCAGTCCCATCCTGCAGAGTGGCTGTGGTGAGTGCTGCAAGGGACTGGCAGGGCTGAGCACATCCACCCCATTTCCTGGCCAGCACACCTCGCTGCTGGTGGCCCACGTTGCAGAGAAGGGCCAGGGCTGGGCAGCGCAGAGAGATGGGCTGGAGAGCCTAAAAGGCTCATCAGGAATACCTCGAGCCAGGGCTAATGGTCCCTCTGTTTCATGAGAACCAAAGCAAATATTTTAAAAGTTAGTTATTTTTCCCAGGAGATGGACTGCCAGCCAAAAAAATAGATTTTAAAGCTCTTTCTATTGCCAGTATGAAATGCTCTGTTTGTGTAGCTATTCTGATGACACCTTAATAGCCTGCTGCTTATCTCTGTGATCTACAGAACTCAGTACACTCTGCTCTTCGCATCACTCGCAATTTAGGGGAATCAGTGCTTAATCTGCCTCCACAAATGATTTTTTTTTTTCCTTATGAGTTACATAATTTTGGATGTGATCCTCTAAGGAGTAGACATGGCTCTGTGTATCACTGTTTAGTGCTTCTCTGCCAGCTGTTTCTTTTGCAGGTTTGCTTTTTCCTTCCTATTGTTTCCCTTCATATGCTCCTGAGGAAAGGGTCAGAGGTGGTATCAGCAGGCTTCTGCATTTTATCCTGTGTCACTTTACAGCTCTTCAAGTCCAAAAGTGTGAGGGAAAGCCTTAGCAGAGAATCTGTGTGGTGATCTGTGTTGTAGCCTTTTTGTAAAATTCTTCACTGAGATAGTATAAAACCTCTACTTTGATTAAGGTGCCTCTACTAAGCTCATACCTGATGGAGCTTGTGAACAGAACACTGAACATCGTAACCAGCAGTCACGTGGGACCCAAAAAACCAAGCTATAACCTTCTGAGCCTTTCATTCCAGGTGTGCAGCCAAAGGCTGGACCATGGTGGCGATTCAGTAAAAAGCCATGGGCTGCCACGGCCACGCCAGACACCCTGGCAGGATTGTTTGGGAATGACAGCTGAGTCTTGTTAACGAAGTGAAAGTGTCCCTAGCTGGCGTTCAGTAAGGATCACTGCTTTGATAAAGCTTCATAATCCTCAGGAACATTGTCTAGTGAAGTCCGATGCTTCAGAGAGGATGCAGAGACCGTGCAATGTTTCTAGACCTCTCTCCCATCCCTTCCAGGGTGGCCAGTGTGAAGCAGAGAGACCTGCAGAAGTGTTGAAAATAATGTAGTAAATGACACTGAATGCCCAGAAAAGGGGTGGGGGTGGGCAGACATTTCCATAATCAACTCTAAGAGTAAATTCTAAATGAAAATACATTGAGAAAGAATCAGAGTGTAAAAACACGCAGAGATAAGCAGCAGTTGAGGACCTCATAAGCTGGTTTGTATTCTTTACACTTTGCAACTAGTAATGCAGTTGCAGATCTGCCCGTGAGAAATGATCCCCTGTGGTGGGCCATCCCCAGGGAACAGGAAATGCAGTTCGGAGAAAAATAACCAGAATCTGCTTCCATCCCTCCCTCTGGCTCCTCCTCACCCATTAGCTCATTCTTCAGTTTTCTCTTTCTTCCTCTCCTGCAGCACCACCTTTGCCATGCTGTCTTCTCCCTATTCCCGAACAGCATGATGAGTCCTTTCTCAGGCAGACCTTCTCTGAAGTCTCCTAGAGCAGAAGGAGAAGAAAAGTCACTGCACAATGTGTAACCAATTATAGGGACTATTTCATCATGAGTCTGTCAGGATGCCTATTTCTGCCACCCTGCCCAATTCCTCCCTCTCCCTGCTGCCTCACCCTGTGCAGGGCTGCTCCAGGGCTCCAGCTGAGTCAGACTGAGATTTGCTTTGGGAAAGAACCCCAAAATATAGCTTTGCTGTCTGGTTCCCTGAAACTCTCCTGTCTAAAACCCAGATTGCTTCAGTTATAACATGGGTGAGATCTGGCATGAACACATGTCCTGGCAGCGAGAGATGTATCTGGGCCAGAGCATTATGTCTGCAAGAGAAAGAAGAATTTTGGGAGTTAGTGGATTTTTCTTCATCCTGGTTCAAACTTTATAAAGATACATCATGTCTGGGTTATGCTGGAGTCCCAGTCTCTGAAACCCAAATCCTGAACCACAAGTCTTGAGCAAACCCATCCCTGCAGCTTCGTTCCTTCAGCCTACTGTCTGCAGTCAGGTTTGCCCAGCCACCTTCATTGAAATAATTGCTAGAGGCTGAGTATTGGGTGAGGGAGAAAACCATAGGTGTTCCTCTAACAGGGATTTTCCTGAAAATGCACAGTGCATGGGCCGAGTAAACTGCAGAGGCGCTCAGCATCAGTGTCTCTGTGAGCATTAGCAAGTCTGGCCAGAGGCAGAAGAGGTGAAGCAGACACCTCGTTCAGCAGCTTACTAGGAGGGGAAAAGAGCCCTGCCTGCAGTTCTGCCTGCAGCAGGGCCCTGGGAAGCCCACCCAGCTGTTGCTGCTCCCAACACCAGTGCGGGGAGAGGTGCACATAGCACAGTAACCCTTCCCTCCAGCAACAGCTATTTCTTCTCTCTCCCATCCCAGGGGTGGCAGTGGGAACAGCCAGCCCACCTCCTCTGGAGCTCTGCCCAGCTCTGTTCATTCCCTTTCTCCCCTTTCTTGGGACAGAATGGCCCAGTCCTGACCAGCCCTAAATCCTTGGGCAGCTAGTATCCAGTTCTGTCTATGCTGCAGAGTCTGTAAGCTTGGCTCTTGCAGCACGTGCATGTGGCAAGATGTTTTGGTGTTGAAATTATCTCTATTCCTTCATCAGTATTCAATTTATTTAAAAAATAAATAAAAAGCCCTGTGAGCCATAATGTATTGTTTAATCAGCAGAGAGCTAGTTAGCAAATGAAAATGTGTAGCTAAACCAGTTGCAAAATTCTTGGAAGTAATTCAGTGATTGCATTGGAAGGAAAATACCCCAGGGCAGATCTTCCCAGAGGGGGAATGCAGTTCTGTTCTGCTCAGTCCTGAATAAATGAGGACTATCTGGATGCGTACCTTCAAAGAATAGCCAGAGAGGAGCTATAAATAAAGGTATTGAGCTACCTTTCACACTGTAAGCTGGTTTCACTTGGAAGCATTTTAAATTATAAGCTACACTGCAGTGAGTCTCAGAGATAAAGGCTCCCTGTGGGTGCCAGGGTTTTGCTCCTAGAGAATAACTACACTTACTCCATCCCATTACACCATCGTTTATGCTTTCAGCTATTGGCTCTGTCTATAGTCCGTGGTGACAAAACCCAGAAGGATTCAGAGGCACATTTTGTTCTTGCATAGGAAGGTTGTATCTGCAAGAACAGCTTCTGCACCCCTAGGTCCTGTGCTTTGGAGTTTGCCTTCCGATTGCAGGCATCCCAAGGATGGGCACAGAGAACCTCTTGTTGACATTGAAGGCCACCCTCACCAAGTGGTCCAGACACTGGGGCTAGCATGAGGAGAGGCTGCTGGTGCTTGGGTCCTCTGGAAAGTCAGGAAGCTGTCGACAAATTGACTTTTGTGCCTGTTCATCATCCCTTTCACAAGGTTTTTCCTGGTGACTGATGAAATCTGCAGCCTGTGAAAAGAACAGAGTAAGTGCCCCAAGATGCAGAAAGAAGTGGCTGCCTGGTCCCTTATCTCCAGGCAGCCCAAAGGGCTTGGGCAGCTGATGTGCAGAAAGACAGCAGAGAAGTAAAGCTAAGATCATGCTGTTCTAGCTGATTGCCAGCGTGGCCAGAAGCCAAAGCAACATGACCCGTACTGGAGCTGATGCCGCAGCAGGAGGGTGCAGCTGGCTGCAGGGTGCTCTCACTGCACTGTAGTGGCAGGTTGTGCCTTGACCCAGCAAGTACGAAGGGGCCACAGGGTACTGATGGGCTGTGTCCATACCCCAGCCCTTCACCATGGGGCAGGAGGGGAGAGTCCGACACGTTGTGTTGTGTCAGCCTGAGTCCTCTCTGGGCTCCGAAGTCACTGGGCAACGTAGCTGCGTGCTGGGCTGAGAGATGTCCACGAGGACCAGAGCATCAGTGTGGGTCTGAAAAGCACAGGCAGTGGTGGGAGTCTGGGGGCAGGAGGCCAGGGTTGGGATGGTTTGGCAAAGCTCTGCAGGAAGATTTTGCACGGGGGCTGCATGTTCTCACCCAGCCAGACTGAGGCTTCTTCAGCTCTCTCCAGCATCTCTGGCATTTTGCAGAGCAAAGAACTAGAGGACAAACTCACGGTGGCTCCCCTGTTTTCTCAGAGAGGGCCAAGGGAGATAAACCACCTGCAAAATTTCTTCCTGAGGATCTTTTTTCCTAGGATCAGAGTGGAAAGCGGGAGCTCTTTTGCCAGGTGTATTGTCTGAGGGGGCTGCCAGAACAGGCTGCATCACCAGCTCCATTTTCCCAGCTCTGCTGCTGGGAGAAGGGGCAGCTGCTAATTTATTTGTTTCTGCACCATGAATAGGATTGGGAAAGAGCCTGGAAACTGGTACAAACTGACCCTGCACTTAGTGATATACGTAGAGATAGACAAATTATGTCTGAAGCAGTGGAGCAGTTCCAAACATTTTTTCATATTCTGTATCCTGCCTTTCATGTCTTCAGCAGTAGGAAAAATGTTTTCTTTACATTTCTGCCTGGAAAAACAATTATGAATGCTAATTGCGTTAACCAGGAGGTGGAACAGGAGTTGGCTAGGAAGGGCTTTTCTTTGCTCGTAAACAGGAAGACTCAACCTTTCCCGCCATTCTCCGTGTTTTGGAGATGAAGTTGTCATGAGGATTTCAAGGAGCTGGAAAATAGCGCTTCAGTGGGAAAACCAGCATAATGAAGAAATGAAAAAAAGACAACAACAGAGCAGAGGCCCCAGCGCTGTCACTCTCCAGGAGCAAACCATGCTCCCATCCTGCTGGGGGAAAGTGAAGGGTACAGGCACCTCATCCACTCTTTGGAAGTTCTCCAGGATTTTCCTGTAACGTAATGACCTCCTTTGGGAGATGTGGAAACAACTCTCTTCCCTCCCTAAATTGCGGAGATCACATAGGCATAAATCTGGGTTATACACAGAGCTCTGTGCCCTGCTCAGCTCCATTACAGATTGATGGAGGGTCCCATGGAAAGGGATGTCCAGGGAGGAAACCCTTCTTCCTTGCTCAGGTTCATCAAATGACCACTCTGAAGCCCAGTGTTTCTCCTCAGAATTTAGCATGTAATGTCTGGCTTGTTAAATGTTTACCATTTTTTTTAAGAAACATGTTTTTTATGGTTAAAAAAGTGACTTAGGTTTTCCTGATGGCAAGTCCTGACCTTCATCCCCCTGCTGAGTCCACCACCATGCAAGGCTCTTAGAGAATGTGAACTCTGCCATTGCAGAGTCAATTTAATAATTTTCACCTTTTTTATACTGCAAAATACTGTGAATTTATGTAACCTGCCACACAATTTTCCCTGCCAACAATTTCAAATCAATTTTGCCTAAAAACACTGAGCACCCTAAATGTCCCTTCAAAATTATTTCAATGAAAAGTCTTTTTTTTTTTTTTTCCCCTAGCTTCATTCCAATCTCTTTCATTTTTCTGTTTTTCTCAGCACAAAATCTATTTCTCTCAGAGCAGAGCTGCTGTCTGTCCAGGGCGCAGTGGGCCAGGGTCACCTCACCCCTCTGAGGGTGCAGTGGCAAATTGCTGTGTCTGCTGGGCACGTGGCAGTCACTGGGCAAAGATGTCCTTGTGGAATCATCAGAATATAAGAACATGGTGCAGACTGGACACTCAACCACTTCAGATGCCTGTGCAATGGGTAGAAGTATGCATCTCAGATATGAGGTTTGGTTACTTGTGTGCAAAAAAACAAGGCAAAGTTGCAGGTTTGAGTCTCTTTCTCTGTTTTCATATCAAGGTACTTATCCTTGACTCTTCCTAGGACTCAGGGAGGTAGGACAGGGCTCTTTGATAATAGCAAGCAATTTCCCCTCACTTTGCTTCACTGTTCTCATCTGAAAGAGGGAAAACAGTAATATTAGCTTCTCCTTGAGGATATTGCGAACATGAACTGGCTGCAGAAAGCTGCAGGATCCTGAGCCGACAGTGGCTAGATCGACCATGTGTTATTATTTTATATTGAATAAACAAAGTAATTTCCCAAGGGTCTTTAAGATAACATTGCCTTTTAGTGAGTGTTAATTGCCTTTTCTTTAAGGCACCCAATTTGTCCCTCTGTCCCTTAATTAAAACCATAGTTGTATGGCCCAGATGTTCTTGGGACAAGGCAAATATTTTAAAAATTAAGTTTCCATTATGTTCTTTTTGCCAAAAGTGGCGTCTTGTCCTTTGTGCAGTGATTCACCGTGTCCATTCCCCTTCCTCCCGAGCAAAGCGGCAGTGCCAGCCGGCAGCTGAGCCGCCCCGCTGACGTCTGGGATGTTCTCAGAAACAGCCCGGTCCTCTGGCCTCTGCAAAACAGGAATTGCCATTGAGGTGTGCCAGGTGGGATGTGCCAGGGCCCTGCATCTCATTTGGTGATTAGGCACTTCAGCGGGGGAGGGGTAGAGGATGCTGTGCCATAACAGGAGCTTAAAAATGAAATCTGGAGGCGGTGGGAGCCTGGAGAGGCAGATGGTGCTGCAGAGCCCAGGGGAGCAGGGTGCCACCTACCTCTAATATAGTTTCCAGAGCCCACAGCCATCACTTTGAGTCATGGCCAGGTTATGATGGAAACAGATTTCCAGCAGCTGAGGATATTTGGCCATTTACACCCTCTGCCTCCCTACTTGTAGCAGCCCAAAGCTTCTGGAGGATGTTCTGGAGCACACGACACAGAGACAATATCCAGCTGTAGGAGAAGCCCCATGGCAAAGGCTGTTTATGCAGTCAGCAGCTAAGGATGTGCCCTCATTTGTAACTTTTGAGCAAGTGCAGGTGGCTCCAAGTCTGGGGACTCCAACCAGCACTCTGTGAATAGGGAACAGACGTGCCCTGGCACTGAAGAGAGCTGCCTGCCCGCAACTGGAAAGGAAGATCGCTTCTTAGCAACTGAGACCCATTATGTGCTTCTTGGGACCCCCCACCATAGACTCTTTTCATTTTATGGGGCTTTTTCTTCCCTTCCTGGTGTTCTGAACTTTCTTTGCTTGGGATACTCTGTGAAGAGCCTGGTGCCAGCAATGCCTTCTGCTGGCTTAAAACAGGGCTCAGCTACTCCCCAGGAATTGCTGCAGGAAAGAGAAGTGCAAACTCCCTGCCTGCAGAGTGGGTTTTCCTTGGTGCAGGCTGTACACAGTGCTGAGACCCTCTCCTGCCCCAGAGTTCAGTACCAGCAATAACTGGGGAACCACTGCCCAAAATCTCTGCTCTCGGTTTATGTTCCTTTTCATTAAGGTACAGCAAATTAGTCAGCCTTTTACGTTACTCCTTCATCCTCCAAAATTTCCTGTTGAGTCTGAGCAGCCTGAGCAATACCCTGGGGATCATACAAGATGCTCCACAGGAAAATTCCAGCAGTCCTGGGGCCATATGACACTCTGTCAATGGAAGTCTCCTTCCACTGAGGTATTTCCCAGTAGTCAAATGTGCATTTCTGCAGCAACAGCTACGACGAATATACGAGTTTTGTAAGGTGGTAAATAGACAGACCGACTATGCTTGCTTTCTCCCTGAAGACAAAGCAGGATTTGGTCTCAGAACAATCCGTTTCAGTTGCAGGATTGTTCCTCACAGCCAAAAATTTGCTCCATACATGTCTTGGCAAGGTTGCTTTGCCCATACAGTTATTACTACAGTTTTCTCAGCTTTATGACAGGGCCGGCTTTTGATGAAACACTCCTCAAATGTGATAAAAACAGTGAAAACTGAAAGAGTTTTTTAAGCTTGCCCAGGGTACGTTTCATTCACCTCCCTTGTCCACAGGTCAGAGCAGAACATCCTCCCCTCCCAAGCCTCCAGCTCTGGGAGCGCTGATCCTCTCTCTCATCTAGATCTCTCAGGTTTTTTTCCCATTGTTTGTTTTCCCAACTTTTTAGATTGCAAAATCTTTAGACAAGGACGATCTCTCTTGTAATACGTAACACCTAGTGCAAGCAAGACCTGATCCTGTCTGGGGCCCCTGGGCATTATGTTAGCCCAAATAGAAAATAATAATAACAATAGGTCTCAGACATGCAAAGAGAGAAGTCTCAGGAATCACCTACAACTGCACCGAGGTGCTGGGGGTATGGGCCACAAGCCCATGCCAGCTTTCTAGCAGACACCTGCAGCGAGACCTGGAAAGGGAAGAATAAGCTCATGTTACTGCTTGTGGAAGAGTGTGTGAAAATAATCTGCAATATTTTGTGTGTCTGCCTGCTTTGGTTTTCCCACCGTCCTGCAGGCGGTCTGGGACTGAATGGGGAATTGCAGCCATCAGAAGTGAGGCAAACACAATGATTTTGATATTAAACAAGGACCCTTTTCCTTCTTCCCACCAAGGGTGATTTGGGGAAGAAAATGAGAGCGAGAAGCTAGTACACAGAAGAGCCCTTTTGGCACACAAGGAGATGACTAAACATGTCTTTGGCTTTTTGGCCTGGAGACATTTGCTCCTTGGCCCAGCTGACCCATACAACCCCCTCACCCAACCACATTTCACTGCTGGTCGCCAAGCCTTGAGTGTTCAGGTCTCTTTTGTGGAGCCAAGCGTTAAACAAGACACTGTGATTTCTAGGCTCTGCCTCCATGTCGAGGGAGCCTTGGGCTCACTTTGAGATGGGAGCTATTGGAGGGACAGTCTCCAGGATGCTGCAAGAGGCCAGGAGAGGAGCCGAGAGGAAGGACTGAGCCAGATCTCCTTTTGCGTGGGAAAGCAGAAGTAAGAAATTTAGACTTACACTGGTAGAAAGGATTTTTTTATTTCTGAAGGATGGGGAGCTTCAAGAAGAATGATGAGTGTGTAGAGAATATGTTATTTTGAGAAGACAAATGCAGAGCAGGCAGACATGCACCAAGATGCAGCCGCCCTGTGACACTGGCAAGGATGCTCTGCCCCAAACACACTCGGTCATCTAGGGCTGCGTTCCTCAACTGGGATGTGGTGCAAAGTGACGTTGTTTGAGATGCAACTAGTGTAGAAACTTGGGCCAGGGCATGTAAAAGTCTTTTGGTACTAGCTCAATAACCAGCAAAAAATATTTTTATTTTAATGTTGTCATTTTCTGGATTATTTCATGTCAGGTGTGTTTTTCAACCATTTGTTGTTAACATATAATGTTGATAAAAATGCCCAACCTGCCAGCCTTGAGGCTGTGCTTCTTTTCCATCTAAGAAGTCCAGCATAAGCTGAGCCTTGCCCAGAGTTTATTCTTCCAACCCTTTTCAAAACATGGTTTCTTTCAGTCCCTGGGCCCATTGCATGGATGGATTTGTGAGCTGACATTGTCATCTGGGACCTGGCCCAAAACCCCCGTGTGTCATTGTGTAGGCAACAGAAAATCCATAAGACATGGATGATTTCTGACTGCTACTTCCCCCATGCAGCCAAACCGTGCAAGGTTCTGGCTTTTCCTAAGAACTCTCTGAACCATCAGACCCTGCCAGACCAGTAGTGAAACCAGCCAGGAATCGGCTCACAGCCTCAGCTGCTGCCCAGTAAACATCCCGCTGGTTCTCAGAAAATTCCACAAAAGCAGCAGGTTGGTTTGTGACTGCCATTCACTTAGTGTGTGTGTGGGTTCAAGTTACCCATGCCAGCCCAAAAGCCCACTCAAATCCAGGTGACTATTCATGGACTGTTTAGGGAACAAATGCTTTTGCACCAAATCCATGTGCCCAAGCTCAGGAGTCAAATAAATTAGTCCAAGGTGATTAGAAATAAGTTTATTATCTGAAAGTGTTTCTGTGATATCTGTGATGGATATATAGGAGTCACCAAGGACTTGACTCTTCAGGAAGTTTCTGGAACTAGCAGTCTGCTTCCAAGGATTTTGCTAAATTCTTGACAGATTTGAAGGAAGTTAATTCCTGGCTGCAGCTGAAACTTTCAGGAGAGACTCATGAGGCCATAAAGTACACAACTGAGTTGTTTAAGTGGAGCTTACGGTTAATGCATGCTTCGTCAGTAGCCACTGGAAAAGCAGGGGGTTTCAGACTGGAAATACTGTGCTGGTATTTGGAGGCTCAGTATCAAAGCTATTTCAGCAGGTTAATTCATTTACTGCTCTTTCCTGGGTTTGTTTTTATATACAGGGGTTCATACTGTAGGCTAATCTTCAGCCTTCAATTTTTTTCTCTCCCAGAAAAACAAAGGTACATGATTTAAGAGTGGGAGACACAGTGTACTTAAAAGGACTTGAGCTTGCCTGGAGAGTCAGACACATACGCAAAACCTTAAGGATTCACTGAGAAATCCCTTCTAATAATGCCTCCTACTAAGTCTATCAAAACCAGCAGGAGCTTTTCCATTGACACTAATGGGCTTTGGAAAATGCCCTGTAACACAGCAGGGAGCCCTTATCTACCAAAATATGCTCTTCTAAAGCAAACACTGTGCTCTTTTTTGGAGACTAGGTATGTGAGCAATCTAGGTGTCCCTTGGTGGCCCTTCATTCATGCTGTTTCCCTACTCCACTGGGAGAGCAGACAGGTTCTGCTGGGAAAGGGCTGCTAGGGGAGACCAGGCTAGGGCTGCTTAGATAAGAGGCTGATGCCACATGGGGTAAGAAGTGCTTGCTGGAAAATGGCCAGGGGAAGGAAACTGCTCGATGTCTTTCTACTTATCACTGCCACTTCATTTTGATGAAATCCATTAGCTATGCAAGGAGTAAGTCCAGACATTTTATGTTGGTTGATGTGCATTTGGGAAATGGTGAGAACTGGAAAGAGCTGGTAACTGCCAATGTAGGGCTCCAGGTCCAGTGCCAGGGCAATGTAGAATAGCAACAGGCTGATACGGGGACTGGAGGGCACCAACAAATGGTAGGGAGGCATGTGCGTGCCTTGGACTGGGTTGTGGCAGACTGGGTTGGTTTGTATTGCTGTAGCTATGATTCAGTCGTCTGCCACTTGCTGATGTCAAAGCATCATTTCCACCAGCGTTAAGGAACATGAACAGCTTATGAAACTCCCCTCCTTCCTATTTCCCCAGGAATAAACAGCAACAGTCACATAACTTCTGTTGTTCTTTTGTACCTTCTCATGGCTGAGCTAAATTAAGAGGTCAAGTTGAACACAGTAACTGTATACACCTTCCCTGAGATATGGACCTCACTCTAGGTGCCAGACATTCAAGGCTATTTATAGACCCTGCTCAGGGAGAGGGGAGGGCAAGAGGCTTATTTTAAAGGAAAACAGTCAGGGGCAATCAGAAATATTTGGGAGAGTTCTGCTTCCTGCAAATTCCAACCACCACCAGTAAAATTTTTTTCACTGGGGCACTAAGGAAGAAAGAGAAGGGCTTCTTTTAAGGCCTCTATCACACATATGTTCCCAAAACTATGGGGAGGTGAAGAGGGGGAAAATACATCCTGATAATTTGTTTGCGAAGTACCTTAGATAGACATAAACTTCTCCCTGGAGTCTAATGTTCCCAGAGCTTGTACAGCTGCCTGGCTATAAAATAATAGGGAGGTGTAAAGAGGAGCATTTTGGCTTCTGGCATGACAACAGACGGCATTGTTTAGCATCCCACTTCATGTAAGAATGAAAGGCCCAATCTGTGTGAGCAGAGAGAAAGCCGGGCTCTCAGAAACCCTCCTAGTAAGTCTCCACTTTAGGAGACTTCCCCTGCTGCCAGCCAGACATGAAGTGCTTATGTAGGCTGTGCTCCATAATGCAGCCATGACTTCTAATCCTCATAATTAGCACTACGAAGGCATGTGGTGCTTTTCCAGCCGGTGTGGCACCCCGGCACCGTAGCTGCATCCCAAGGAGCCCAGGCAGATGGGAAGCCAGGGGACGACAGAGGAGCCTGCAGATCGCCAGCTGAGGCAGTGACTGATGGGAGGACACTCTGGGTGGGAAGATGCACAGGAAGGGTTTGAAAGGACAGAGAGGAAATGCTTAGCATGGGCTCGTTACAAGTGAAGGGAGAGGGCTGGGGAGGGAACATGGTGGTGAGCAAGAGAGAGGATCAGTCAAGAAAAAGGACTATGAAGAACAGTGGGAAAGAAGGGAAGAAGCAGAGCTTGGACCAGATGAATAATGTGTTCAGTGGTGGAGGAGTAAGACCAAGGAAGGGATAGCCTTGGGGAACACAGGCATCTGGCCATGAGTCCCCTTAGACACTGCTACAACCGACGAGGATATGAATGGGAATGGCAGAATCCAAAATATGTAAAATGCCAGCAGACTGCATTTGAGTGAGTTGGCTGTGGTAAAGAGCAGCCCTGGGATCCACTATATTCGCAGGGAGCGACGGAAGGGCATGCAGCCTGCTGTCCCGACTTGCGGGGTGAAGGGCATTGCACTCGCTTGCAGGAAGCCATCAGGCAGCCCGCTAACAGCACAAAAGGAAATGTGCCTTTTGCAAAAACAAAGAGGGAGGGCTCCCCTTGCTATGCCTCTGTCGTTGGGATTCTGAACTTCAAAGCTCCATGCTACGCCCAGTACCATTTGTTGCTGTATTAGTGGTGGCTGGGAGCCAGGTCTGAGAATTAAGAGGGGAAAAACTGCATTATCTTGTTCTGCTGAAAACCTGTGTCAGTGCTGCAAGGAGAGCACCTGAAAAGCTGGAGTCTGTGGAGAGGGGAAAGACTCCAGGAGGTGAGTTTCCAAATGCATCAACATCTCTTGGGGACGTCGGTCTACTTTAAAAGCTGACCTACATGCAACTTTGTTTTCCACATCACTTTTCAGAAAGCAATGAAGTCACCTAGATGTGAGCACTTAGTGCACCAGCCCCCAAATACATTAGAATTCTGAGCTGCGAGCTCCCAGACTGCTGATACATCTCAGAAAATGATACCTCAAAGCCATCCTGCAGTTTCACTCCAGGTGAACACAGAGAAGGATAGTTTGGAGGATAACAGTGAAAACAGTGCACTTCTAGAATGGATTAGTTGGGAGATAAATTAGGAGTCCAGAATTGGTTGAATATTAAAAAAAAAAAAAAGGAATGTCTGACTCATGTTCACAAATGAGGAAAATTAAACTGCTGCCATTCTTCGGCTGACACTGTTCCCAGGGGTCTCCCTGACAGTCACACGGAAACATGCACTGATCTCAAAGGTTTATTAATGGTAGCATAAATTATTAATTTTCCCAAAATGTATGCCTACGGAGGGGCGTCCGGGAATTGCTGCCTGCAGTGTTTAAATCAACCAGTGAAGAAGCGAAGCATGGCTTTCTCAGGGGCTGAAGCCCACGCTCTTTGCCGTGGCCATGCAACCTGCCACGTGTGCTTTCACAGCGGGCTACCACGGCCCAGCTGACGTGCCCCAGCTTGTGGAGCTGCAGTGACATGCCCATGGGCCCTGGGGTTTTCCAATCATCAGTCTGGGCTGCGCATGTGGGAGCAATGAAAGATGTAACTGTTCCCAGCTATCTGTCCACCCCTGTTTGGTGTGGGGGTGCAGAAAGCATGGCCTCCTCTTTCAGCCGTGATTCATCACCTGAGCATTAACTGCAGCCCGACGTTACGTCTGCCAGCGCAGGGACCGTGGCAGCTCGGGGAGCGTGGGGCTGGCTCTGGGTCCCCACTGCCAGACAACAGCCTCTCAGCGGTGGAGATTGCCAGAGCCCGTGAATCAGAGCCTGGAGCCTTCAAGCCTTGCTTGGATTTCAGCTTAAGTCATTCTTAACCGATTTAAGCTGGTTAGCCAGGCTAAGAGGAAGCTAGATGGATGCTTGCAGGGGGTCTGGCTGGCTGCACTCAAACGTGTGCTCTGCGAGCGGGGTCGATGGTCTCCCAGGATCTCAGTGGACCCCGTGGCCATGCCAGGGCTGACTGCAGGAGAAATGTCTCACTGGAGTAAGTAAAGGTGTGCAGCCTGGTGCTGGTTGCTGTTGGGTTCATCCTTATCTGGCCCTGGGAAGGCAGGACCTGCTGGCTGCAGGCTGGTACAGTGTTAGTGACAACTCCAGATTGCTTTTTGTTCCTGTTTTTGTCTCCCTGTTAGCCAAGGAGGTGCTGAGCTGCTTGTCACTGAAATACCATTCGTTGTCCCAAGAGCCTTACACTGGAATTGCATGTCACCTATTCCTAATTATTTATTTTGGGGCATGCTCTCTCATGTAACCTATAAGTGATGGGTCGGATGGTTGTGCTTGTGGTAATTTAAATCGTCACATGAAAAAGAAAAGGTTAAACACTAAACCCAAGATATCTGTGGGTGCTGCATCTGCTCAAACAGCAGCATGGGATTGGCACGGCCCTACGGAGGGGCTGTTCGGACCAGCGTGCTGGCCCTGCCCTGTGCACCATCCATCATCTCTCCAGCCATCGCCACTCCACACCCCCTGAGGTAGCTGAGCTGGGAAAGCCCCAACTGCCCAGCCTAAGGCAGCCAGGGCTGGCAGCCTCCTCCCACCAGCCAACATCACCCCAGAGCAGCAGGAGGTGTAAGTGGGGTTCAGGGAAGGCGCAGCTGGGGGCTCTGACTCACAGCTCTGCCAGTTGTAGCTGAGGAGGTGTTCACGCCTGCGAGTTCTCCAGGGGAGGTGGTAACTGCTTAAATCAGCACAGCTAATGCTTGGAGAGCTCATGAGTCACAAGAGTGAGTAAATACGAAAACGCTCGGTGAGCAGAGCTTCTCTAATGGAAACGCTCCCTCTTTCACACACTTAAGAGATTATGTTTTTTTAATAAAATCTAAATGAGTAGAATACAGTATGAGCACAGCCAAGAAATTTATTTGTCTATGTGCTTGTTACCTCTCTTTCACACCTCTTATTCTCCTGCAGCTTTGCCCTTGGAACAGATCTGGGTGGAGTGCAGTGAATCTAGATAATTTTCTTTCTGGAAATAAGTGTTTGCTCTTTTTTTTATTTTATTTTGGCATGTTGTGGCTGCATTTGCCCACCTTCCTCAGCAAGCAAAAGCAGGTGAACAGTTCTGAAGTAATAATGGCACCACCTTCTTTAGAGGAAAGGGTTATATAGTTCTTAGCAAAATATTTCAGGCTTCTGAAATCTGTTTCCCTGTCCCCTAGTTCTCAGCCCTCCTCATGGAAAGGGAAGACAACGATCTCAGAGCAGCAAGCTGCGCTGTCTCTGCTGTTAGCCCACAGTGGTCGCTGCAGCATGCCAGCCCCCTCATTGCCTCTGGTCCAGGGTGGGGGTGGGTAGGTATTCACACCTTGGGAAAATGGGACAAGGATAAAGGTCTTTAAATGATACTGGACTTTAGAGGCAGATTATTACAGGATCAAGGGAAAACACTATGCAAAACAGAAGTGGAGTGGGTGCAAGAGGTGATGCAGAGAGCATTGGAAAAGATCCTACCTGGTATAATGCTGGCTGTGCAGCCCAGACCCACCTTCCCTCTGTGTCTCTAAAACAAGGGGTCATGTCTGTGTGACAAGCCCCCCACCCCTGTGGGCTGTGCTGAGCCCTGGTGCCTCATCAGCCACAGACTCAGGAACATCCCAGGGTTAAAAGCCAGCTCCAAAAGGAAAAAAAGCCAGCTCCTCTATATTTGGGGTCCTACTTTCCCCCCAGGAGAGGCTGTGTGTGTCTGGTGTCCAGACTGGGCTTGAATTCATGCGTATGCACCAATGCAAACGCCCACGGGAGTGACATGAGAGCTGCTTGCCAGCTTCCAGAGTGAAGCTACCTGTGTTATGAAGTCCTCAGTCGTGAAACTTCTCAAGAGCAAGACCAAAGACTCTCCAAGCTAAATCCAGCCTTGCAGAAAGCAGTCAATGGCATGAGCACATGGCAAAACACTGTGCATCGGTATCGGGGTGTAGCTGGATTTAGGGATTAGCTGAGATCAACTCCAGCGGCTGACACCGGGGTGTTAGGGAGCCATTTCTGTCAATAGTACCTGTGAGAACTGTCCAGAAGTGACTCAGCCAGATGGCTCCATCATCCCTTCAGAAACGATCACACCTCATTTTCCTGCACAGCCGAAGTGCTGCGCTAGTCGCTGAAAGCAAAGTTGTCCACCTGAGATGAATTGCAGCTGCATCACCTGCCCCAGCCGCTCAGGACCATCCCTGGTTTACATCAAGTAGACCAATTGCTCTCATTTTTTACCCAAAGTAGGGCATGGAAATGGTCTGGGGAGCACCTGTACTGTCTTTACCCCAGGTTGTAGGAGCACTGCAGTCTGGAAAGTGCCACTCCTGAGTGTCAGTGAGCCTGTGCTGACAGTGGGATAGAGACAGAGCAGTGCAGGGGGTGCCGAAGGAGTTTATCTTGCTGCCCTGGAAGTTTTCCTTCAGGCCTTTTGTGGGTGTATGCCCGACGTTCCCTTTCAACAGCCACTGTCCAAAGAACCAGTATGAACTGGAGAATTGCTTCGTTCAGCTGGACTATATAAAGAAAGACTAGGGAGTGAGGTCTGCTGTCTGCTTTTCTTATGCCAAAGAGCTGCGGCTGCAGTGGTGATTTATGGGATGCTTTATTTCTTCCTCCACCCATGTGGTCTTTCTGTCCACATTTGTTTGCTCCTGGACATGTCGTAATCACTGAGGTTTGGATCATTTTCAGCTTGGTTAAAGGTGTATCTTACCTATCCAGGAGGGGTTTTTGTTGTTTCAGGCCCTGGCCATTGTTTTTTTGCCACCGCAGGAATAGCAGCACGCAGTGAGTGTGTGCTGCAGGCTGCATCAGGCTTTCTTCTCCCTGTCAGCCTAAATTTTAACTTTATTTCCCTATAGTCATGATCAGACATGAAAATCCTGCAGCCAAGGGGCCTTTGCAGGCCTGGGGACTTTAAGGTAGCATGTCTTTCATGTAGCTCTGTCTTTTAGGATTGCCTTCGAAGTGTCAAATACTGGGTGTAATGACATGCAGAAGGCAAACTTTTTAGGTCCCTGTGGACAGAGTACTTGCAGCCAGAATTACAAGGCTTCCTGCAAATGTACCAAGTGCCTGAGGATGTCAAACCATGGTTGTCCTTCACTGTTGGTGGAGTACATCACTGCTTGGTTGGGTCACTAACATGTCTTTATCACCCATGAACAGCATTACCCTGGCTCAGATGGGTCTCCCTAGGAGATAACTTACAATTTCAGGGTAAATTGAGCTACTTGAGGCCTCAAAAGGTTTTACAATCCACTGCCAATCTTACTGCAGGATCACTTCTATATGTCTTGCTGCTAACAGTCATTAGTTTAAGATCACAGAGCCTTCACAACCTCCTCACCCTGTCATCACTCAGGTTAAAGCTGGTCCTGTGCAGCAGAATGAATGGCATGAGACGAGAGGACCATCAGCCCTTATCTTGAGGGCAAGTGTTCAAGCAGTCCACAGTTTCCACATTGCAAGCCACCCCCTCCTGCCCTGGTCAGCCCCTCAGTGCTTTGCAGATCATCCCTCTGTGGTGGGGATGTGGCTGTGTATTGCAACGTCCTGTTCTGGGGCCACAGAGTCCAGGGGAAAGCTGGTGATGACCCAAGTCATCTGACCACGCTAAAGCTTTGCAGCTTTCGTCCTTTTACCCTCAAGTGTTTAATGAGCAAATAACATCCCTCAGCTTTGTCTGCTAGAAGAAGGATGGCAGTGTCCCTCACGTCCCTTGCCAGCATGGAGAGCAGCATCCCGAGTGAAACGTGAAAATTATCAGCTGATGTGAGAAGGGGAATGTCCTTAAGCTCAGACCAGAGATGTTAGAGCTTTTTGTTCAACTATCTTTTGAGGCAGTGAAACTGCTCTGTGCTGGGGAGTGTGCCTGCTTTCCCCAGTGAGAAGAAAGCCAGGGAAACACAATAAATGGAAAGCCTCAAGCTGTTGACATGGGAAGAAAAATGGAAGCAGTACAAATTAACCAGTGACTAAGAGGGCACTGTAACCGTCTGCAAACACAAGCTGGCTGTACAGACCAACAAGAAAAGGAAAGCAATTAGGAGAACATTAGGGGTATAGTTAAGAGAAATAGAGTGACTAATTGAAGGAAAGTGTAAGCTGAATGTCAGGAAATAATTTCTAACTGTGAGCTGCTTGGGGCTGTAGAACAAGCTCGTAAGAAGAATGGAAATGCGATTTCCTGAGTGGCTCAAACCTGGATCAAACACTTGAGGTCCAAACCCAACCTGGCAATGGACCAGCTCCTGATCCAGTTCCTCCTGAGTCTGTGGTCTTGTCACAGCTGTTTTAAAAGCAAAAATCATGTTAATGTCTATAACACACTGTTAAATCTCCACTTAGCCTTCACAGAAATCCTTCGCTTCTTGAAACCCTGGTCAGACACAGACCTTTGGTTCTATAAAACGGCAACTGAAAGAACTCAAACACTGACTTGTGTTTGAACCTTGAACCCTCCCTTCTCTTGAAATTGAGCAAAAAGCTAAACAACTTAAAATCATTATCATTGTTGTCCACCTTGGAAGGCATTTTCTGATTCATGTATGCCTGTGATCAGTGCCATCCTGATCTCTTAAATTGCCTCTCTAGGAAGCTACTGCCCACCTGGGAGGGTTGGTTTGGAGTTTTCCAGCTCTAACAGTGCCCTTTGGAGCTGCCCTCCAGTTGCCATTCCTTTCTCGATGTCCGCTGCAGTGCTGGCAGCATCTCCTAGCCCCAGCAAGAGAAGTGTGCCATAGGAACAGGAAAAGAGATGGCCTCTTGACCAAGTTTGCTGTTGTGAAATTCTAAGCTCTGGGGGAAGATGGTAATGTAATTGGTAACAAACAAATGCAGCCCAGCATGCAGAGTTTCTGTTGATCTTGACTTTTCTCCAGCCTTTTGAGAAGAGCTGAACTTTAGCAGAAAAGAGGGCTACAGCTCTCTGGAAAACAGTTTGAGGAGAGTGGTCATCCTTGCCTGGTTCCGTGCAGTGCCACACTTACGTGAAGAGATGGTGTGGAGAAGCACTGGAAGCTGGTTGTTAAAGGAGAGCATTCATCACAGTTTCCTCCCTATAAGTGCCAAAAGGGCTGAAATCAGGGAAAAAAATCAGAGGAAACATAATGATGAATGTGGTACCTGGATGCTTGATATCAAGAGATAAACCCCACCTGCTAGATCTTCCCTTCCATCCCCTGACAAGCACAGGACTGCTCTTCAAGTCTTGGCTCATTTCTGAAGCTTGCCTTTAGTTCCCACTGGTATCCCACTGGTCTAGCAGACCACACTGGCAAGAAACTTCTCCAAAAATTCAGCCAATCCCGGTCCTCAGTTTCCTTGCAGTGAAGCCAACGTGTCACACATCACAATTTCTGAAAGATTTCTTGTGTTGTTTTGAAATCTTGGTGCAGGAAGAAGAAGATCAACCATTTCCCTGAATGTAAATTCCCTCCTGGCCTGCCTAAGGGATACACAAATTCCTATGGTGACTCTGGAGCAGTGGTAAAGGTTGACTGAGAAATATCCAAGAGGCACATACTGAGGTGTCACTGTTTGTAGGAGTGATTGACAAAGCACCGTGAATTTCCCAATGCTGCCAAAGTGGAGATATAAATCAGGAGGGACAAGAGAGTCTCACATGGGAAGGTGTGTGTGAGCACAGGCACACACAGGGTGATTTGACCATTACCCAGGGATAATTCCCACCACACTCTGGTGAACTTTGCTCTGTTCACCACGTGTCATAGAAAGAGGCAATTAATGTTACTTAACATTTGGGTGTTTTTCTCAGATTAGATGTTGTTTTCTCATTTGGTAGCTGTATAACTTCTTTGGAAAGGTTAAAAGCTCCCAATCAGCCAGGGCAGAAACAGACGATCACTAACCCAATGTTGGATGTGGACCTTCTTCTGCTTTTCTGATATTATTTACATTTTTAATGCAGAGCAACTTTCTTATACCCCCAGAGTTTAAATTCGTTGTCGCTGATGTCACTGATTTATGACATGACGTTGTAAAATTTAAATTGAGTTTTGAATAGAAAAGGCATAACTTGGGGGTATAAATGAGTCACAGATCTCATAAGTTACAAATGAGAAATGTTATACTGATGGAGCAAGAGACCTTGACTGAGACTGGGAGGATGTGACAATGACTTCCTTTTTTGCATGTTACTAACTCAATAGCACAGATAAGACAGCTACAAAGACTTTAGGTGAAAGTAATTTACATTAGTAGAAAAAAGAACTTTTTAAAAAAAAAAAAAAGAGGAAAAGCTCTGGTCTGTCTACAGATCCTTTTGTACTTCTAAAGCCCAGGTCATTTCAGAATGTGTTGCGTTAAGAGACAAGCCATGTCCAGACTGCACAGGGCTGTGTCAGATACTACTCCCTCAGCAACAGCAACCGCACAGCACTGCACATCACTGCCACCCGCTTCGCTGAGAAAGATTTCTGTGTTTCTTGGATCACCCATTCAAAAATGAACCTCTGCCTGTGGCACATGGCTAGTGACTGGCACGTGACGGATGTCTGTTCAACATCTTGTGTGCTACAAATATTCTTGGCACTCAACGCCAGTGCTCAGCACTTGACACACCTCTGCCTGTGTCTCTGTTACCCCCGCCTGGGCATGGCTGTTCAGTGCAGTGGATGAGGGCTAGGCGCTCACCAAAGAGCTGATCCCTTAGTAAATGACAGGTTGTTATGCTTAGGTGGCCTTGAACTTAATGTCCTCTTGAAATCTGTAGTGCGTCCCATCTTGATAGCCAAGAATAAACCTAAAGCCCTCCACAAACACACTTGCAGAGCAGAGCAAACAGCCCTTAAGCAGGAAGTGGGTTATCTGTCCAACAGATCTTTCAACAGGCTCTTCTGCCTAAGCCAGTCAGCTCTTCGGGCTTCCTCTTGGGAGCTGCCACGGTGATTTAGCCAAGGAGCGTCTGCCTCTTCTGTCACAGAAATGGCGCTTCCAACCAGGGATCCCAGGTGAAGAACTGTGGCCTCCTCCTCCGTCTTGTCCTAAATTCAGCTAATATAGAGGTATAATTGGATTTGTTGATTCATTAGCATGAGTGAGTGTCTGTGTGCCCTACAGCAGCCCCTTGGAGGATAGAGACCTCCCTGGCTCTGCCCGAGGCTGTAGGACAGTGCCCGCTTGCCCCTTTCTCAGCTTCGTACACAGCAGCAGGACTCTTGTGAAGCTGTTGCTTCAGTTACCACCTCAGCTGGAGTTTGGTGTTGGCATTTCATTTGCAGCAGACACTGTTCAGCAGAGGGGCAGCCCAAGAGAGCCTCCCTGCACAGAGACAGTCTCTCTTCCTCACTTCCCATCTCTGAAACACCACAGTTATTTCAAATTCCTTCTCCCTTCCTTTCTTCTCCAGCCACAACCTTCCTGGCATTGTATCTGTGACTGGAAGCACTGTTCCTGGAAAGGTCTGGCTGGAGTCATCGAGGGACTGATTTTCAGGTCTCATGTGGGCACCAGTACCAGAGAAACTGCTGGCTGAACTATCTGTTCAGCTGCTCTGTTACCATAATTGTGTGTATCTGTTCAAAAATCACATGTCCCTATCTGCTGGCACTTAGTTATGACAAGAAAAATAAATGCTAAATTTACAGTCTACTATTTTTGCCTTCAAATGCTTTTACATTTTAGTTCAATTCTCTGTGTATTGTGTCCTCAGCAAGATGAGAGTTCTTCACTTTCACAGCTGAGACTGTACTGTTTGTGCATGGTCCTCAAGAAAGCATGGAGGGGGATCTCTAGGAGTCTTGCCTGGGGCAGCCCATGGTTATGTGGTCATTAGCCACCAGCTCGGCGAGATGCCAGGGTTGGAGTGGGATCAGGCTGCATCCCAGTGTGCTGCTGCTGAACTACCCAGAGTGGTGTTTGTGCCAGTTGAGGGAGGACAGATGATAACTGATTGAGCTGAGAGTTTACCAGGATAAACATACTCTCATTTCTCTGCACTGGGAACAAACTTAGGTTGGCAGCGTGAATCTGTGCCGGTCCAGGATTCTTCAGCCTGAGGCCATAGTATCTCAAGTCTGGTCCAGCACCCTAAAACTGCATTTAGCTCTTGAATCTGTGGTCTCATATTAGCAAAGCTTAGCCATATCTGTAAGTTACCTTTGGGGTCTCAGCGATCTCTTTGACAGAGTCTTGCAAAGCAGCCAGGCACCAAGCCTCAGCTAAGCTGTGATTGCATGTCACCGCGGCAGCAAGGGCAGCTTAGGGTATCCGTGGGCCTGCTGCCGAGAGCTCACAGAAACAAGGGTCAAAGTGCCGGATGGGCTGCAGGTGGCCTCTTAATTCCTGAGTGTTTCAGCCTCCCTGACCTCTCAATGAAGTTTAGGTGAAGACTGCAGGCTATGTTGAGCTACAGTCTATTCCTCAGTCTTCATCTGGTTTCTCTCAGGAAAAGGTAAAAGTGATGGTAGCAGAACTCATGCTGTAGTTTTCTGAGCTCCAGCAATCCAGCCTGGAAACTACATGAACCTTTAGCTGCTTTGCCTGTGTTCCTTCCTCTCAAAATGAATTAAAGTCACAGTGACAAACCTCCTTTACCAATGCTGGACGCTGGCCAGAGCTTGAATATGTGGCTGCTCAGCTATTTTCAGCTTGGAATCCCCTATCATTTTCTAGCAGGGCTCCCCAGCCAAAACACTGCATTTCAACAGCAAGATGAACACAAACATGAAGTGGAAAAGGTCCACCTAATCTTGTCATCATCTCTTAACTGTGCAATGTGAATGGCTTGACATATGATACTTGTCCGCAACTTTTTATCCAAAGTGTAGATTCCTGTGCTTCCAGATGCTGTTTATCAACTTCCCCGAGGAGTCCCTTGTGAGTACAGGGACACGCTCTGCGCCGAGCCACACCAGGATATGTCTGAAATACTTGAGTTGTCTGTAGTAGCATAACCGGATTTTTATCAATGTAACTGAGACGAGATTCTGTCCAAGATGTTCTAATAAAAACAAGAGTCTGCCCTGGGAACAAAGAGCATGTGATAGGTTTTTTCCAGCTCACTCAGCACTGAAGAGCTGAAAACAAGATGGTGCAGCTTACAAACTCATGGAGGTGCTGACATCCCTCATGCCTTTCACGTTACAGCTGCGGGGCTACATGAGCCTCCTGATGTCTTCAGGGATGGAGGTTTTGCATGGAGATGAACTTTGGCACTGGTGGACTCTGTAACCGCCTGATGAAATGCACAGCACGGGCAGGTCAGTGAATAGTAGGGAGATGTGGATTTGTTGTAGGTACTGACACTCACGGCTCTGCAATAACTAAGTTGCATGCTGCAGTTTCTAGCCTGTTACGGTGTTGGCAATGCCAGTTACATTTTCTTTTATGACCCTGGATCAAGAGGGGGCCAGTTGTGCAAAGGTGGTGTATTGGCTGTGCAGTACATTACGGCTGACGGTGAATACGTCACCAGTTAGCTACTCATGTGCTGATAAAGTCCTCTGCAACAGCTTCCTGAGTCTTTGTAATCTCATGAGCAGTGATAACCAGTCCAGCAAAAAAACCTTCAGGAAATCCGTGAAACATGTGGCAGGAGCATGGTCAGGTTTTTTCTGCCAGAAACGAACCCGAATGATGTGAAACCCAAGTACGCTGAAATGCCAAGCAAAACATGGGGCAGCACAGAGCTCGTCAGTGTGTCTCCTCCTTACAGACACAGATTACCAAGCGAGTGCCTCCCTGATCCGCAGCACATGTAGGGAGAGCCAAATGGCAGGGGCCTGACTCCCCCTTGGATGGGTTGTCCAGAGAGGTCTGTCCTTGTCTCCTTTGGGAACAGCTAGTTCTTCTCTGCAGTGATCCTGAATTATAAGTGAACTTTGGAGATCTTATTATTCCTGGTGTGTCCCCTCTGCTTGTGCCTGTGATTTGGATGGAACCTCTGGCTCGGGAAGACCTTCAGCTGCTGATTGCCAGAACTGGGAGTGCCTCTCAGGGAAGGATTCATACAAGTTTTGTTCTGTTGCTACTTATCTCTCCCTGATGATCCCCAGTTGGTCACAGCTGGAAGTGGAATACTGGTCAAGCTGGACTTTTGCTCTGAGCAGTTCAGCTTTTCTGGTGTTTTCCTAAGAGATGTTTACTCTTCCACAGGAGAAAATTTGTCTCTTGGTGAGACCGTGCAGAGGCTGTTTGACAAGGCAGAGCCTGGGTTTTTTCTTTTGGGATAGGCAATGGTGTTGAAGACAAGGGGAGACCAAGTGTGGGGAAGCAGAGGGGACCTCAAGGATGAAATGTCCATTCCTGAAAGGTGTGAGGAACTTCTCAAAGTTCTGATGGATTGCTCAGCTATAACTATTTTATCAACTAATGCTGAGCTTCAGCAAAGCTCTTCCCACCAACACACTTGTCCAGTCCTCTTGAATTCCTGCCCTGAGAACTGGCAAGTTTCACCTCAGGGGTGGAGAAGGATCAAGAAGAGCAAGAAGCGGCTGCAGAAGCAACAGGTGGCTTGCAGAGGGCCTGTGACCCAGTCGCCATCCCACTGCTGAGTCCCCTCAGGGCAGGGAGGAAAAAAACCTCTGGGATTTGCCATCCAGGGTGTTCAGCAATCAAGGATTCACTTCTGCTCAGTGGGAATTAGGTCCCCATATTGTGGGGGCTTCCATCATGACAGAGATTCTGAGACCTCTCTCACTTAGTGTGTTGTCTTTAGCCCTTCATTTGCCGTGTTGACAAGTGTCCAGTCAGGAATGAAATGGGAGACACACTGAGAGCCCCCCTGTACAAATCCCTTGGGAGGCCTCCAGGTAACAGGAAGCCAACTGAGCTCAAAGGGAAGCAAAAAACAATCCAGCACTGCAGTTCCTGAGCTCCAGGCATGACCTCTGTCCTGCTCCACATCTCTGAGGAAAGTTGGTGGTCAGCCCTCGGTATCTTCTGTTGTGGGTTCACAGCCTGAAATGGCTCACCCGTCCCTGTCCTCTGTGACCGCCCTGCCACCGCCCAGTGTTCCTCTTCTTCTTGGAAAGCAAGTACCTTGTTGTGGGAGCAGGACAAGGGAGATGACAGCTTTATTGCTTGAAACTCTACGTACTGCATCCTGCTTCACGTAGTAAAAACTGGTTTGCCCTTTTCCAGAGCTGCTTCGTACGCCTTCGGGTTCACAGCAGTTCAGCCTCGTCAGGTCAACGGCGGCCGCGTGCTTACGTGCAAAATTGTTTCATAGTGGGAACACAAGCAGAAATTCAAGCAGATGGACTGACAGCCAATCGAGATCAATATGAACTGTGCTGCCACAGTGGGGAAAACTGGGAGGAGGGAATCAATGTCACTTGAGAAGGGATGGATGGAGAGACTGGAAGGCTCATGAGCTGGGGGGAATGGTCCTACAGCGTAGGGGAAGAGAGCGGTGTGACCACTTGTTCTCCAGACCTCCAGTTTACAGGTGTGTTGCAATACTGGTGATGTTGATCCTATGGATACTGGCTGACGTGGAGAAACACCCAGCAAATTATCAGAATTTGCAGGCTTGAGCTAGACGTCGTGTGAATACAGACATTTCTGGTGTGGGATATCCAGGTGATATGGTCGTGATTAGGAACCTGAGTGCATGTCTACCTATTGCTGATGACATACACATGCTGACATTGCCTGGTATCATTTAATGATAACACATACACACACACATCATATTTTGATTCTAATTAGTATGTACTAATTCAGATATAAACAAAAAAACCCTTGCCAAGACAGCTTTTATTTGCATGGTCTTTTTGCTCATTCTCCTTTTAATGCCAAAAAACCCCACTGGATACTGCCCAACCCGTTTGAAACATAAAAAAGTACAAAGATTTTTCTGTTTCATCACTGCATTATTGGGCCTCCAGGACCTACACAACTTTCTGATTTTAAGACGTGAAAGAATGTCTCCGTGTCATGTCCAGAGTACATTATTCACTGTTGCACCAGACGTACAAGTGGTAACGTGGCAATGAAGTGTTCTGGTTCTGTTCCTGGCAGTGACACTACTCTTAAGCAATGCACTCCGAACTATTCTCCTGATCCAGTTCTCCCACCTGGACAGTGTGTTGATAAGCCAGGGGGCTGTGATGATGAATTGACTCTAATCGGAGGATTCCCCCGTGGAACTGAATGATTTCATGACAGATTCCTGAGGTCAGGAGGCAGTGGAAAAGCCTACAATCTCACGTAACATGGCCAACATCGCTGACAAATGGCCAGATCCCGCTGTCCTGCTTTGACAGCAGCAAATGAAAACAAATGGAAAGGCTAACGCCTGG